>NC_031980.2:8131385-8380096 GCF_001858045.2 Oreochromis niloticus
TCAGATTTCCATCAGTTTTTACATTTTTTTTCTCAGTTTTGAGTAAAAAAAAATTAATCTAGTAAATCGGGCATTATACTCACTAAAATCAAACACTAATAGCCCAAACTGGTACTTGTTCTTTGTAGGAGGGCAAGCTCATTCCTAAGCACAGTTTCATTTTATTGGTGCCCTCTGTCATATTTAACGTGGTACACAAGGGTCAAACCAGTCATACCAGTTATGTTAGTGGATGTGTTCCAACCCACATGAAATATGGAAGGAACCCTTTGTCTCTTCATTTGCATTTTATGGGAACACACAGCTAGCTGCTGGCTGGCTACTGAATGTCTAAAAAGAATCAGAGAAGAAAAGCAACTCATGAGGTTCAGGAGCCATGTTTGGTATGAATTGTGATAAAGACTGTGATTTCTTCTTTTATTTTCTATTAGTATGATGCTGTAATGAGTTTAAGAATACAAATTCTATAGCGGATGCCCTATGCACGAGTAAAACATTTACATTTTATAACCTGTACTTTGACTTGCATCACCTTTTAAATGTTGCAACGTGTGTTTGCAAAGCCTGACATGGAAATCTCAGTCGTCAATGACAGTATAGAAGACATTCTAGGGGAAAAAAACAAATCAACTGGGAAGTGCCTTCTCCACATGTACTCGGGATATGGTCACACGCACAAAAACAATGTCGTGCAAAGGGGAGCAAACACACCACACAGTAGGCCAGTGGTAGCCTGTTCACTTTTATTTTTTTTTATACAAAATACAAAAATTCAAGTGCCACAAATTTTCAGTTGACACTAGTTCAAAAAGTACTCCATCATACACACATTTAAACAGCATGTCTAAGCTTTTAATCAACGTTTTTCCTATCAGATGCATTTATATACATACATACATACATGTTGCATTTATGCCTGTCCGAACACTCATGGTTGCCGCAAGAATTCACATGAATGTATTACGAAACCTTTTCGACAAGTGTTAGTGCTGCCATACAACTTTGTACGACTCCACAGAGTGGCTGCTTTTGTAATTATGAGTCAGTTACTTTTTCATGTTATGTTTTTGCTACTTTGTTTGTGTGTATACTGGCAATTGTGGACAGTGTTTTAACGATTGCTTAATCCTCTGCTAATAAAAATCTCCTCAATATTGTCTAACAAGTAGCTGTGTTCAATGAACAGCTTAACTCGTCACTTGAAGACTGAAAATATTCTTAACCTTTGAGAATTGTTCAACATGTCAAAACATTAAAATACATCAAGCATATTTGCAAAATGTTCTTAAAACTATTAAGAAACAACAAGAAATGAAATGTGCCTTATTGTGAACAAAAGGAAGTAAATCTGAGGTGTGTTTAAGTTGTAAGTGGATGTGTTTCTGCATATCGGCCTGCTCTTACATTGTGTACACTCATAATATTCCACTTCTCTGTCTGCTGTTTTTCTCCTTTAGCAATAACACGGGTAATACAGAGTACCTGTGCAAGACTTTTACAAACCTTGGACGGCGGTTTTTCCAAAGGAAGTGGAAAATGGGACGACTTCATATATATATATTTATAGATATATGTATAGTTTTAGAGTTGAGGCGTGTTGGTCTTAACATACATATTAGCAGTGGTTACCGCTAAATCTTAAATAGTTTTAAAATGGTCTTTAAGTGTCCATGCAGAGACATCCAAAAGCAAATAAGCTAGAGCAAATAATTTCCTGCCTCTTCACTGTCAGGTGAGGAGGATGAGTGTCTGCTGAAGGATATTAAGTTTGGAAGACATTTGCAGGTTTAGGCTGTTAAAATCACAAGATCCCAACAACTCCACAACAACGTTAAAATTTTGTAAAAAATAACGAGGACATTTTAGGACGTTACAAGTGTGATATCCCAAGCCCAGCCTATGAATGAGTTCAGACGCTTGTAGCTGTTGCCACATAGTGATGAAACCAAAGCAAGCAATTCCAAGGATAAGGTGCTTCTTCATCCGTTTTGAGTACTCAATTGCTCGAGTCCTTCATCTTGTATCGTTTCATTTGCAGAGGGGTTTCTGACACTCAAACAGTAGCGGGTAGACTTGCTCCACTGCTGTGGCCACGTTCTGGACATTTGGTCCTAAGCCATGCAGTGATGGTGTGAAAGCAGAAAAAGATCAGCAAAAATATATCAGGACAAAGAAAAACAACAGAACTGGAGTAGAAGCTTTACAAAAAAAAAAAAAAAAAAAAAAAAAAAAAAAAAAAAAAAAAAGAGCCCGCCTTGGGTTTCAACTTTAGCCTGATAAACAGCGCACCACACGAAAGGAAGCACAAAAAACAATTTCGCTCGAGTAAAATTCTTGAAGGAATTGGGTTATTTACAAACCGCTTTCCTCATTGAAACAAGCTATAAAATGCTTTCATTTTACATGACCTCAATCCCTTAAGCCAATGTGCCTTCTTAGCTGTACATAAAAATGGGTAAGATACTTAATGTGTCTGTGTGTGTTAAGCCTCGTAAGGAGTGAGATACCTGTAACTGTAAGGCTGCCAGTTGAGAACACTTGTATAGTCGCCTTTAGATTTTTGATCCTGTACGTAGCAGCTGGGTGGAGCTCAGGTTCATAACTGTAAATGGTAAAAGGTTTTTAGTACATGTGTACACATCGGAAAAAGTTATACCTACAGCTTTGTGAGTAACGGACACGATGCATGTTTAGATGCCAGCCTATATTCTGTCAGATAGCATGTACAACAATAATCCAAATCCAACAACTACAGTACACACACACACAGACTTCTTCAGCCTGCTTGCTCCACTGTAGTGTCAGATACTGCACTCAATGCGGTGAGGCTTGCTCTAACCACTAGAGGTCATCCTCCACTAGCAAACATTAAACTTTTATTCCCCGTTCACCTTGCACATTATCGCTGCTCATGTCAGGACTTAAAATCACAGTTGTCACTATTTTCTTTCAATATGGTATCACACCATGAAGCTAATGAACCAAAGAAAACAGCATAAAGCATAAGACTGTGGATAAACGTATGCTACAGCTTGATCAGGATAGTTATAATGATGATGACAATGATAGCTTTGATTTTAATTAATGTTGCAACAGTTGTGACTTAGCAGCATTGCACTGCATTACCTGGCAATGGGTCGGTTATTCTTCGTGAAGTCTATAAGATGGACTGCAAATGGCATGGAGCACACTGCCAGCACATTCACAACTTTGAAGGCTGAAAACCTCACCTGAACAGACAGCATAAACATACGAGACACAAAATACACATATTTATGAGTTTACACTTCTTTTTTTTTAGGTCCAATAATTAATGGAGAAATCCAGTTTAGGTTTTATGGCCTTAATGTAGATAACTGCAGTTTCAGGTAGTTAGAGCTTTGTGACATGATGCGTTATCCTGCTAGTAACAACCATCAGAAGATGGGGACACTGTGGTCTTAATAGCTGGGACAATACTCAGGTAGGTTATGGTGTTTAAACAAATAACAGATTGACTGTGTATTTCCATGCAAAACCAGCTGCTGTGATTATTCTTACCTTGAAGCCTAGTTTCTGCAGACAGCGTGCTAACCTGCGAGCACCGAGCTTCGCCTCATCCTCACTTAAAAAAAAAAGAGAAAAAGAATGGATAAATGGCAGCATAACTCAGTGAAATGAATGGCTTGGTATGCAAACCACAATCAGAAACTAGCATCTTTTTGATTAATTGAGTAATACTTACAATCAAAACCTCTCAACTGGGCAAATACAGATGAGGACAGAATTATTATTCCTGCACATTCTAGTTTTACTTGGGCTGCTTATATTATTTGACTTTGCACAGAGAAATAAAATTCTATCACGTGACGCACACTGCTCCGACGTGCTACGGTTATGAGCCGAGTTACGCCATGTCGCAAGTTTTTTGAGGTGCTTTTTTGATATTTAATGAATCGGATTACATTTTTTATTTCCCTCCGATATCCAATCCAGTAATTTATGTCGGATCGGTCCATCTCTAGTTTTAAGTATGTATAATCCTTCTCCAGGTTGTCCTTAGCATGCTTCAGTTTGCCCTAAGATGTCTCTCCTGCAGAAGTAGAGCTTTTCTTGGTCTGCATCCTAGCGAGCGTCTTCTTTGTTACCACAATTCTTGACTTGGCTAAGTCAGTCACTAGTGTCTTTGGAGTTGGTCTTTAGACACATCTCTCACGACTTTTCTTTCCAGAGTGTTTGCAATCTTTTGCTTCCTACCTTTGCCACACTTGTATAAGTACTCTGTGGCTCTCTTTGAATTTCTTGATGATGTCCCATGTGATAACTTTGTATATTCATTTCCTGCTTTGTGAGCATAAACAATTCTTTTGCTCAAGTCCAAACCGATTTCTTTTGAGTTTGGCGTGATGCTTTCTCAAGTGACAGCTCAAACCTTGTTGAAATTTCTAGACTGCTGATACATTGAAACATAGTTACACCAATTTAGTATTTAGTTTTCTCAGTACTTTTAAATTAAATCAAAACTTTTAAATTTCATTCGGGGGACTAGTAATTCAGTTCTCATATCTGTGAGAGAAATGCTAAGTGCATTAGTTGCACATGATGGGGGACGTAGCAGTACAGCCCCACAAATAAAGTAGCAAGACTTCTGAGGCCAAAAGAAGGAAATAATTTGACATTTCGTTAGGTATAGGTGTGTGTATGCATGTTGCATTATGAGTGTCAGTCTACCTTGTTGCTCCAGTGCAGATGATTTTCCCTGAAGACCAGATTGAAGCAGTTATCATAGGCTTACGAAGTTTCATCAGGACTTTCTGAGGACAAAAAAGAGAAGTCACAATTTCATGTCCTGGTTCTAACTGTTAACATGAACGCAGCATTCTCTAGTTTCACTAATAACAATACACTTACCCCTACTTCTGGCTTATAGATGACATTTGTTCCTTCTAAGGCGATGGTGCGGAGGTTGAGGTGACACCGGGTCCGAAAGGTTGCCACCACATTGGTGATAATAATATCAAGTGCCTCATCATTGCTTGAATCCATGGGGAAGTGTGTGGTGCAGCAAGAGGACCACAGAGGTTTTTCTTCTCACTTATTCATCAAAAATGTCACCCCTCACCATTATTGCACCGATGGGAAAGGAGACAAGATGAGCTAAAAACAAAACAAAACAAAAGAAAAACAAATGAAACCATTTTTCAAATATTTCTGATTTGATATTTTTACAAATTTCAAATCAGAAATATTTCAAGGGGCATTGCTCTACATCATGAATAAAAACATGTATTGCGGTGCCCGCTCTATATCAGAATTTTGCATATTTATTTTGTGTTTGCTGCATTCATGAGTCCACTTAGTATGTTAGTGTGAGTAAAAATGCTGTTAAAAAGCTAGGAAGATGGGTTATCACCTCAGTTGCACACCACCATCTGATTATCTCCTCTCCCGCAAGGTGTTCTCTTCCACTTGAAAGACTTTACTGTGTCTCAAAGCACGAATCACTCAGATATCTGCAAGAAAATATGAATTTGTCAAATATTATTCTTTTAGCTGAGCGTCCAGCTAATTTCCCGATGCACTGATACAGCCTAACACGTTAGCTACTTTCTACTGCTACTAATAACCAACAAAGTAACAGGAAAATATGACCCTCGACGTCAATAATTCGTTACTTATAGACACGTTTAATGTATAGACCGTTGCTTTGTATTATAAATTGCGTTATAGCTCATGCAACTGATAAGCTTGTTTGAGGAAATGTTGCTAGCTAATCGGCAACTAATTCAACATAACTACATGCACTGAGTCGGTGTTTGCGCTAATAACTGCACTAATATGGGATTGTAAGCAAAACAAAGAGGTAACGACATTTCGCGACTGCTCAGCTAGCTAATGTTGTGAAGAGGTCTGTCCGTTAGCTAGCAACAAAGAAGAGTACACAGGCAGCAATGAATGAAAAGTTGTCAGCTATGCTAACTAGCAGACTAGCTGTCTAAAGCAAGTTAATGGCTGGTGTTTGTATCGTAAGAATCCAGCTACCGCTTTCGCTTTTTCTGTGATGTTATTCCAAAACACAAATAAGGCGGACAATAGTAAAATTTGTGGACAAACCCTTTCCTCCGCACACAAACGAGCAGTAACAAACACGACACCTTCCGCTTCTGTCTTACAAAATAAAGCCGCTCCTAGTGGGCGCTAAATTAACGTCAACTTCCGGATAGAAATTTCAAAATAAGATAAGATAAGATAACCTTTATTAGTCCCACACGTGGGAAATTTGTTTTGTCACAGCAGGAAGTGGACAGTGCAAAAGTTATGAAGCAAAAATTAGAATAAAATAAAATAAGAATAAATACAGTACACACCTAATACAAAGCTTTGTGTGTTTGTGTGTGTGTGGGGGGGGCGGGGGGATAAGTCACACATCAATAAACTCTTTGTTCCTTAGAACTGAACAGAGACAAGGCAAAAATATTTGCTGTTGATCCAAACAGTCAGAGACAGAAACTTTTTCATGTTTATCATGAGCAAGTCAGGAACCTTGGCATGATTTTGGATGGCGATCTCAGCTTTGATGGTCATAATAATAAGGTCACCAGAACTGCATTCTGCCACTTAAAAATATATGAAAAATTAGAAAATTCTTACCTCAAACTGACTCTGAGAAAGTAGCCGATGCATTTATATCAAGCAGCTTAGACTACTGTAATGCTCTATGTGCAGTATTATCCAAATTATCAGTAGGATGACGTAAACTCATCTAGAATGTAGCAGCCAGTCCTGACATGCACATGGAAAGATTACACCAGTACTGGAGTCATTTTATTGGCTTCCAGTTTAATCCAGATTTACCACCAAAATCCTGCTATTAGTTCTTTAACCACTCAGTGACTTTAGCCCCCAGTACAAGTCTGACTTTCTCAGTGTCTATAACTCGATTAGACATCTCAGGTCACCATGGATGGAGGTCTTTTAAATTCCCAGAATTAGATCCAAGTGTGTTGAGGAGGCTTTTAGTTAGCGTGTTTGTTCTTTGATTTTGTGTCAGTTTGTTTGTTTGTTTTTACCTTGTATTCTATTTCTTTGTAAAGTTTTGTTTTGTTGTTTTTATTGCCTTATGATATTGTAGACCTACATGGGTTTTGTTATCAAAATCATGATCGTTACATGACCTTTTTCCCCTCTTTGAAAAGTTAAAGACAAGGTTGTTAGTACATCTACTGCTCCAGGTGACATGAATGTACTGAACCACTGAAAAAGCTTTAACAAAGCGCACTTTAACAGCACATGGAATCACAATCACCTACGAGTAATAAAGCATATCACAAATATTTAATATTTCATGACTGCCTACCCACCCTGCAATAAGCTGGTTATAAATGCATACTAGTGTACTGCCTATCCAGGCAGACTAACAATAAGATGTATGTTGGTTTAAAGCTGTTTTGCACCACCTTGTGGAAGGTTGGCTTTCATAAGAAGGAAAATGAGGCAAATTTAATCTTCTGCTGCTGTCATTACTCCTTGTAGTGTCATACGCCTGAGCTCAAAGCTTAATGCATTTTAGCTTATTGCTTTTCTGAAAGAAATCTGAGTATTCAAAAGTGTAAGAAAGGGTTAGTTGCTTATTCCATCAAGCCACATTCTGTGTTCACAAATTTGTCTTCCTAATCACACTCCTCTGCCAACATTACACTTAACAGGCTTATGTTGATCACCATTTCCAGACAACAGTGTGCAACCTTTGTCAGTTTTTATAATGTGTCGACATTTAAGACGTGCGGATTAGTGGCATCTCCGAGGATTGTGAGCAAATGTGGTCAGTAAACACTCCCCAGGGAATTCTGAACGGGATTACAAAAGCGGACTGAAGTTTGGAAAGTTTATGTTATCAATGAGAGCGTTTGCAGTCGCTCCTGTGACTCATGAATGAATGTAGTCAATGGATGCTTAGGTGCCTGCATGCTGTCGCATTCTGTGGGGACTTTGACCTTCAAGCAGACTGATAGCAGACTCTTTTTAATTTTTTTTTTTAATATTTTATAAACTTTGCACAATACTGCATAAATGTTAAACTGATAAGAACAACATATCATCTTTATGAGATAATGTTGCCTAAAGCAATCGCAGATTTCAAAGTTTCTGTGTGTACGTGTGTGCATGTGTGTTTGTTTGTGTGCTTTAATACCCATTGACTTATGACTTGCTTATGAACACGTGTGCATTGTGAGCCGTGGCCCAGCTTCTTCATCTTTGCTCGCTACAAACACTTCTCCTTCCTGGCTTGCTCCCAAACAAAACAGCAAAATATCTTCTTTATGATTCAGCCTTGTTGTTATTGTTCTTCCTCCCTAGTTACCAAATTGTGTCTTCCCCTCCTCTCATTTAATCATCCAAGTCTTCTCTCGGTGAAATATAGCCTTGTAATTCACATCCATCCCCGTATAAGAGGCTTGTTCAGATGTCCCAAGATGTTTACTATAAAGGTTCAGATTTAGAGCAGGTTAGGAAAGTCAGACCACTCGCATTGTTGTCGTGCATTCGCTTGTGTGTGTTGTGAGACAGCTGACGCAGGGCGCAGGAGTATGTTTACAATTTGTTGGGCTGCATATCACTGGGGCAGCCTCTTCCCAGGGGAACAATGCTCTTACTCTCATTAGGTCAGATGATACGGCATGTAAACGCACAGATGCAAGCACTTACGGTTTAAGAGATGCAAATATGTCTAAGAATAAATAGACGGTCCATCACTGAAACTGCTTTGTGTGTGCATGTCAAGGAGATAGTTACAAAGGGAAAGTGAAAGATAAATCTCTCTTTTTGTCTCTTTTTATTCCTGGGAATACATATGTTTGTATATATATATCTATATATCTATATCTATATCTATATCTATATCTATATATATATATATGTATATATATGCATAACCCTCCAAAAGCAAAAAGTAGTATAGCAGGGAAATAATTGTGGTCAAGCATTTATTATTTGGTGGAAAATATATTTCAGCTAACAAGGGTGAAGGTTGTTTGCGTATCCATAAATTCCCAAGCCCCAAGAGGTCTGTTTTCATCAGAATGCCCAGATGAGCTGGACAGTTTGGTATTCTTTCGACTCAGTCACAAAAATCTCCTGGAAACATCCCACCAAAAAGTCTCTTCCTGCCTTCTAACGTCTAACAAATTTCTTTGAAAAACTTGACTTCCTTACATTAGTGTCTTTTGCAGAGCGGGGGGGAGACCTCACTTTTCCCTGTAAACTGGGAGTGTTTGTTAGGACCCCGGAGTTCTGTTTATGTTGGGTGTGCATCACAGGCCCATTTCAAAAGGACTTAGAGAGCTTTTAAGAGTGTTTGCAGGAGTGTTGCACAACTGAGATCAGCATTGGTTTGATGGCTTTGTGTGGAATGTTTACAGTAAGAAAAAGGTCTAAGTGATAAGCGCAAGGGGAAGGAGATGCAACAACAGCAGCGCTTAAGTAACATGTGCGTAGGTGAATTTCCACTTTGACGCACGTATACTGTACCTCCGTGCCCGTGTACTGTATGTGTATGCTTGTGAGTAATTGTTTCTGTATGAGACAGAGATGAATAGTGTGCGAGTTCGCTCTGAAGAGGGAATCCAGTACTCTGGTAGTGCTGCTCTGGGGTCTCCCAGTGTAAACAGAGACGTGGGAACAACCAGGCCTGTTTATATCAGCTCCACTCTTTACTGGGACCAGTCAGCCAGGCATCAGGGGCACAGCCAACACACTGGTCTCAAGCGCATACACACTCACACAATTTATAGACGCCCTTATGTGAAATATTTGTATACAGGCTTGCGCGGAGAGAGATGTACACAATCCCTGACAAGCCCTAAATGCAGCAGGTGTTGTTGGAATCCATCATGTTTGATAAGTTTTGCATGATTTGAGGAAAATCCTTCCTAACTTAACTAACAACAGGAATGCAACAGTCGTTTTATTTGCTTTAAGGCTGATGTTTTCTACAGACACAATACTGCATCTTTTTATACTCTTCTATAGAGTTCATATAAGGAGGAGCTGATTTTAACACTAAACAGTTGCAAATGTGTCAGCGGACCCCAATTCTGCTCTCTGCTCAATAATTGAGGAGAACTGTAGAGCAGAACAGTCAGACAGAGCAAACTTTTACTGTCCATCAGACAGCAAAATAAATAAATAAATAAAAAGGTGGTGGGGGGGGGGAAAGATAAAAAGGGTATATATAAAGAAGTAAAAATCTTCTCTCCTCACAACTCCAGAGGACAGACAATCAGCCCAACACTCATCATGTCAGATTTACAGCTGTAACATTAACACACCTGCAAAAATGTTACAGAGTCAGCCATGTTTAGACTAGTTTGGGAAAGGATGACATTGCCATGAGCATTATCTGATGCAAGCCCACTCCTCAGAGAAAGCACCTGCTATTTTTGGATTAGAAGGGGAATAATGCTGCAGCTGGTTGGGGATGAAATCCAAGTTTCTCGAGTAAAAGAAGAAGTCAGGCACAGCAGTTTGACAGTTCTTGCCTTGCCCTTGTTTTCTAATCATTACCATGCAAATTGTGGTAATGATTTTTTTTCTTAACTGTTTATCCAACTTAGGTTTGCAGGAGGCCAAAGCCTGTACGGAAGCTGATTTATAGTAGAGCGAGATACGGAGAACACTTCAGACAGGTCATCCGCCCATCACAGCCTGCCTTCAGTGGTGCAACATGAGAAATCAAGCGTAGCGTTAGCTGGAAACCTAAGCTCAGCAGCAAATTGCAGCAGATCAGCTGATCTCAGCCCCAGCACGCATGAGCTGATGGCTCAGCTGGCACACATGTAAGTAACCAAGTAACACGTAAGTGACACTGTTTAAGCTGCCTGGAGTTGCTGTGCATCAACGACCTGTGCTCGCCTGTCTCTTCCTTTCATTTTGATGTCATTGATGTCTCTGTTCCCTGCTAGGGTCGTCCACTCTCCAGCTTTCAATAGATACTATTAGATGGGTACAGAAGCATGCTATTCTGGCATTATGTTTCCAAGTGAAATGCCAAAGGTTCTCCCCAGACAGACTGATACCTCCAAATGTCGATAACTTTAGATATAAACACCAACTTTCTTTTCATCTGCACATAAAATATTTTAAACATGTGTATAAGGGTTGAGTAATTAATTATGTGCAAAGTATGCCTAGCATTTTTTACAACAAACATCATGGACACTAATATGTTTACTAATTTCAGCTGCTCCTTATTCTCCTGACTCAATCTTTGAGGGATTTGTGTTTCCTCCCAGAATCAAACCAGGGATCTTTCACTTGTTAGGCATCAAACTGTGGAACCAGGCCTGTGTCATACATTTATATTTATGTGTAAAAGTGTGATACGTGTAGGAAATGTCAGTTTAAACAGATCCAAGCTGAAGATCATTGACGGCAAGACCTTTTATTTAAAGAAAAAGGGATTGGCTCACCTGTAAAAAAAAAAATGCTTTGGAATGATAATTTGACAAAAAGAAAGGCAGGTTGCACAAACTCTTTTAAGGGCTTACCACTGACAAATTTAAAAAGAAAGAAGTGGAGAACTAGGGTCCGCTGGCCATTTTGTCAACACCTCAGACAGACAGCCAATGTTTGGATAGGGAATTGGTTGCTATAAGCTTCGAAGAGTGGCTTCTTCCTCTTTTTCTACAAAACAGAGCACTCTGAAAACAAACTGTTGTAAGAACATGAAGAAGTGTGCCTAAAATGCACCGAACAGTCACAGCTGGAAACCACGTGGGCTGGTCACAGAACGGGGGGGACAATCACCCACGTGTGTGGTGTTACCCTTTATATACTGTGCATGTTAATCTATGTAAAAGCAGAGCACAGATGCAATATTCATAGTCAAGATTTTGGCCTTTCTTGCATGCGTGTTTTCAAGTGTGTGTGAGTTTAGGATCCTCCTAAACTTTCTGCTGGTAGAAGCCTACATTTGAACGTAATGGAGGGGAGGGGTGGGGAGGTGTTGACACAGAAGGATGTTTTGGGGTGGCATTTGGGGAGCGAGTTGGGGTGAAGGTGTAGAATGATGTCAGGGGAAGGAGGGCTATGTGATAAGGGGGGGTGTTGTGTTTTAGTGGCAAAGATTCTGGGGGGATTGTTTGCACCGTGTGTGGTATTGTTGAGTTTTTTGCAGATCTGCCCTTTTCTACTTGATCTGCTTTTGCACAGACTTGTATATGCGACTGATAAAACAAAGCAGCAAAAAATAAATAAAAAATAAAAATCTCCCACTCATTTATGAGCAACACACAAAAGGCATGCCCACGCACAGACACACAGAAATACACACACACACACACACACACACACACACTGATATCTAAATTAATGGTCTCCTTGGGGAGTCATCCAAAGGCCACGGGCGTTTGGGAGAAAAGATTCTTGGAAAAAGGCTTCATCATCAGAACATTCGCTCATTAGTATCCCCATCTCAGCTGTCCAGAGAGAGACAGAGGTACACTGAGGAATACACGGACAAGGTCATATACTTATCATGTTGAACAGGCATTTACTTTACAGTCTCTCGCAATGACATTAAGCAGCGAGTGACGAATCGCTACGGCACATGTGTAGCATACGAGCAGCGAAAGGGTTCGAGCAGCAGACGTAGTTAAAGGGTATATTTAGTTCAAAGAGAGTCCAAAAACAGAAAGAAAGAATAGAAAGAATTCTCCCTGTGAGTTAGACTCCCTTTGTCTCCTCAAGCCTCGCTCTGTGCAGGAAGTCATTAAAGAGTAAGCCAATAAAGCTGTGTCAGATATATTGTGTTCCCAGTCCTCCACAGAGATATAAAATATTGGCGTCCCATTCTCATCAGACATGAAGATCAGCATTTTACAGGCCCACAATGTCCTCCTTTGGAGTTCAGAAGGTTTACTGAAGTTATCAACTGCCTTTTTGTCGAGTTTCAACCTAATTGTTTCCGTTTTTTATTGAATGTGACTCATAAGAAAAGGGCGTCCTGGGTAATGAAAAGGTTCGCAGTGTGGGAAGGTTTATCTTCCCACGCAAATATTCAGATTGGAGAATGATCAGATGTAAATTCTCAAAGAAAAAAAGTATTTTTGGTAGGCATAATGATTGTAAAGACTTAAAGTGGCACTAATTAATGTGCAGCCACTAGTGGTCAGGGCATAGTATGAAGGTAGGGAAGATGCATATGGCCCTCTATCCCAGCTTTTAAAGTCATTATGGATATTTCACACATTTGGCAACAGTAATGAGCAGAGATGCATGTGCACTGATGTTAGGTGATGGCAGATGAAGGAGGAGGAGAAATTTCAGGGATTTTTTTTAAGTTTATGAAAGCTGAAGGTGGGAAAAAAAAGTAGAAAGCAGCTCTGTGGGGGTCTAGACAGGGGTCATTATAGCAATCCATTAAAATCTGGCTTACATCCATCAAGCTCTTTAAAGTCAGTTCA
This sequence comes from Oreochromis niloticus, assembly GCF_001858045.2. Lineage (NCBI taxonomy): Eukaryota > Metazoa > Chordata > Actinopteri > Cichliformes > Cichlidae > Oreochromis > Oreochromis niloticus. Next base: position 8,144,828 of record NC_031980.2, read on the forward strand.
GTGATTTATTGGTCAAAAACTGACAAAAAGCCTCATAACTTAGAAGAAATTATGATTCTTACAGAGTGTGGCATCAACTTGTAGAAATTATTCTATAAGTTTTAAAATATCATTTCACACCTCTGACCTCTCCTTCAAGGCCAATAGATTAATCTGAAGTGACAATATATACAGAGCTATTTACAGCTAGTGCTTCCTCTTAAAGCTTCATGTTATTCATGTTGCTATTTTTACTGTTAAAAAACTTCTTTGATCAATATTTTGCTCATGTATCTAAATGTAACCAGGCTACTTGTATCTAACTGGAACTGGTACATCCCTTCTACTTACATATTCTGGATGTTCTGGATCCAAACCAGTATTTAGTGCTGTTTTACTGTATTTTTGATAAATGTATTCATTGTTTCATTGCCAAAAATATCATGGGCTTCAGCTAGCCAGCAACCATTCATCTGCTGGATTTAAGGTCCTAGAAAGGTAGCATTCAGTGGTCTTATCAGAGATGTTTTTTTGTTTATACTGGAAATGTCTGCACAGAGTTTAGGACCAGTACAATAAAATAAAAAAGGCCAGGTTAAGATAATATAGAAGTTTTAAATCAGGTTTTATATTACAATGATATCTTAATAAAATTCTTCATAAAACCTTAAAACATGTCAGTTATTCAGATATACTGTTTACAGCAATTCTCCTTTGCTGTCAAAAGTCTAAAAATCACACATTAGAGGTTTTAATTGCACTTTTTCCCACCAAGTCGTGCATGTTCACTTCATTTAATGTCACGGTACCGGCAAGAGAAAGAGTGAGTTTAATAAACGTTAACATGTTATTCTCAGGGTTCCGTCTACATGTGTGGGTGCTCGTCTGGAAGTTCAAATTGGCCATGGGGGAAGTGCTTGTGGTGATATACGGCATTTCTTTGTTCTCTGTTTGTCTCCCTTTTCCCCCTCATGCTCAGTTTTTAACATATTTGGACAAGTATTTTATATGTTACGCAAACAAAAAGGCTAGTTTGTAGGGAAAATAAGCAGCCCCTGTTGCTTTTTCAGTTGATAAGGATGTCCACGCTGCTCCAAAATAAATATACAGCAGATTAAAATTAGAATAAGAGAAGAATGTGTTATCCATGTTTCCTTTTCATATTTCATAGATAGATAGATAGATAGATAGATAGATAGATAGATAGATAGATAGATAGAGTGGGAAAAGAAGTGGACAATGAGCAATAAAACATGATGGAGGGATAGAGAAGGAGGGGGGGGTAAGGAGGAGAGGCTTATCCAAACAGACCTGTGCCAGGTTATTTTTACGACTGTCCCATCAGCCATTATCTGCCTGCTTTGTTATGGTTAGAAATAAATACAGACATGGGCAATACCAAGGAGCGGTATATTTGTGTGTGGGTGTGTGCTGGATTTTGTGTGAATGATTTTGAGTCTGTGTAGTATTGTGTAGCTTCGTGAACTTACGTTGGTCTAGCTTTCTCTGGCTCTTCTCCACGGCGGCAGCCAGGGAAGAGGGAAGATAACCACAACTGTTTACTCCATTTCATCAGACGCTCTTCTGGCCATTTTGGCCTTAATGGACACAGAGCAGAACTCGCCTTTTTATCTTCTTGCTCAATAAAAATCGTAGGAGCATGAGACTCTGTTTCTAAGCTAAATAAATATCTGCGTATTGACTGAGCTGGTGAGAAGAGAGTCTGTGTGTTTGTGAGAAGTGACAGAGAGGGGAATGTTCTGTGGGAAATGATTGCGAGTGACTTGTGGGAGAGAGAGGACTTCAACATAGATACATGATATCATGATATTTGGCATCAGAGTCTCATCTGTAAGCGTTCCAAACACCTGTGTTTAAGGCGTGGAATCAAGATAAACGAGGGGTTTAAACTTAGACATACAGAAAAATGTGTGTGTGTGTGTCTGCTTTTATGCACTGTGTTTGAAAGATCTAGCGTTATGTGTATTTAAAAGCCACTTATTATTCGCTGCTTATTTAAACACGCATTTCACTTTTGTGCAAATGTGAAATCTGCATGCACAGAGACACTGCGTTTACACACACCTGCCGCCTTAGGGGAAGCCAGTGACCGTGTGTTTTCAGCGGGTGTGTGTGATTTCTCACCCCATCTGGCCATGTGTGTGTGAGTGTGAGAGGAGCAGAGGTGACGGTGAGTTTGGAGCAGCAGAGAAATGATCTGCGGGGTTTATTATCTTTAATTAGCATCCAGGAGGAAAGAAATAGATAAGGGCCACCATTTAGCTGATGGATCTGCTCTTTGTTTATTCCCAAACCAAGAAAAAACACTGCTGTAAAAAAGCCCAGAAAATGGATTGAGGTGTCATCAGTACTGGAAAAGCCCAGATGCTTCAACTTATGTCTTTATTTAGGGTATTGTGGATGCATTGTCTTCAGTTATGATCACAGGAAGATAAACCAGAGCGAAAATAATAATAATTAAAGACTGAAAAGCAATTTTTTTTTTTTAATGGGAAGGTTGTATTGACTTGACTGAATGGACAGTAACTTACTAAAAACACCAACTTTAGCAAGTGAAGAAGATGGCAACTGTGTTGATGGCAACATTGCCAAAGTGCCCATAAGTAATACAGAAAGTACATCTCTGTCAATTCTTAGTTTTTACATATCAAAACATAATTTAATAAAATGATCTTGACCTTGGCAGGTCTCAATATACAACCTCAGTTTAATAACAACACATGCTATATTACACTATGTCATCATTTATTTAATAAAAACTCAGCCAAATACAGAAGAGGTGTGTCAAAAACTAAGTACGCCACTTCTTCAGTCATTCTGTTGTAGAGCTGCTGCTGTGCCTGAGATCATTGCCCTGTTGCATTACCCAGTTTGGGTCCAGCTTCAGCTGTCAGAAAGGCGACCTCACAGTTGAGTCTAGAATACTTTGGTATACAGAGGAGTTCATGGTCAAGTCAATGACTGTAAAGTGTCCAGGTCCTGTGCTTGCAAAACAAGCCCAAATAATCACCCCTCCACCAGCGTGTTTGACAGTTTGTATGTTTGTGCTGATATTCTGGGTTTGGTTTTTGCAATGCGTAGTGCTGTGCATAAAAAAAAAATCTCTACTTTTATCTTTCATCTGTGCAAACGACAAAGTTTTAGAAGTCTTGTGGTTTTTTTCAAATGCAACTTAGCAAACATAAGCAGTGCCAGTTTTTTTTTCTTCTTTTTTTTTGGAAAGGAGGCTTTCTCTTGGAAACCCATCCAAACAAACCATATTTTTTTTCTTGTACTGTCATGAACTTTAACATGCTAACTGAGGCATGTAGAGTCTGAGATGTAGCTCTTGGGTTTTTTGCTATTTTTCTCTGAGCAATCTGACCTTTGCTGGGACGTTCACTTCTGGGAAGATTGGCATGAAAAATCTTTCTCACAGTAAAATAACAAATTGTTTGGAAATGCCCTTATTGACATGGTTTTGTTCTGGCTTGAGGTTCCTCTGTTACCTGCCCACAGGTGGCCATGGGTGGGCCCTCCTCCGAGCTCCACCTGGTGGTGGAGCCTTCTCAGGTCCTGATCCTTGTCTGACACACCTGCTTTCCATCCTATCAGTGAGCGGCTTTTAAGGACCAGCTAGAGCCGCAATCCTCCACCAGATTGTTGTTGGTTAGTGAGCTTTGTTTTACCTTCTGTGAAAAGCTCTCCCCTGATTCCTAAGCTCGTCTTCATTTTCTGAGAGGGGAACTTAGGAAAGTCACCTGCCTGCACCGGTGTTTCCATGGAACCTTGGTCAGCCCATTCCCCTCCTGCTGCTGCCTCCCAGGAAAACATCAAGTAAAGACCAAATACAACAAGGACATTTCAACCTCACAGTAGCTCTGGCTCCCACTGACCACTCTCTCTTCTCCCAACACACACACAGTCACCTGAACCCAGCCCTAAGAAAAATCCCAGTCATTCCCCCAACCTCAAGTCGTTACTGCTTACTGTGACACCATTGTGTAAATTAACTTATTTGATTACACACTGTTAGTTCTTGGGTTGTGCTTTAGATTCCAAAACTTTGGCTTTTGACACTTACCGTTTTATATTCCCCAGATTGAAGGGCATCTTCATTAAGATCATTTCCGTACCTTGGCGCTATGGTTGTGCCAGCTGGTGCCTTTCCTGGGCTTTGGTTCTGTTAGCTGTCCCTTAGCTCTTGTGGTCCTCTGGGCTCCTCTTCCTGGCTGTCAGTGCTGTTTGGCCTTTGTTGGGTATTGTGGGCTCTGGTGGAGGCCTTTCTGCATGTTTCTAGCTCAAAACGTTAGTATCTGGTTTCGTATTGGCTTCCCTCACCACCACTGTATCTGTTGGTGTTTGGGCTCTGGTGATTCACGTGGTCTTGGTGGGAGTCGGGGTTTCCTCACCGCATGAACCAACATACTGCCTTTACATACTTCCCTTTTTTTAGTTGCTCGAGTACTGTATTTGGCTTCTGTATTTCAATGTGGTGGATTTTGCCCTCTTGCATAGTAGATGGTGCTTGGGCGGTGTTGGTGAGGACTTTGAGCACATGTTTACAAAGGTTCATCGCACACATGACTGGACGGGGACTTTCCTGAAGCACCCTGAAGAAAAAAAAAGGATCATTGCTGATGTCTTTCCTCCTTGAAATTGTGTTAACACACACCTGACTGCTGCAGACCAGCAAACTGCCAAATCTTCAGTGTTAATCGAGATGCTCACACTTACTGATGATCAGCTGATGAATTTCATTTGACTATCAGCACCTGGCTGCTACTTACCGTCTTTATTTCCATGGTAAGGGTGTATTTAGATTTTGTTAAACTAATATTAACACAGTGTCATATGCCGTGTTTCATTGTTCATCCGAGATAGTATTAACCTCATTTCAAGGAATGCTTCCTTGTCCACTGATTCATGTGAAGCCTCTGACCCACACAGACTCACCCACACACTTCTCACCTCTTAAGATGCAGACTTCTGCTATCAAATAAATAAGCTAGAAAGTAAATATGCATTAAACAGCTGGACTACAGCTGACACACCACAGTGACGGAGACCATTTGCCTATACTTGTGTGTCTGCATTTGAAAAAGAGTGCTTCATAAGCAATAACACTTCTCTGGAATATTAGCAGCAGGAGAGAAAATTAAGATTTGTTTAACATTTCAATAGTTTTTCACAGAAGGGGAAAGCATGAAATCATCGCAATAGTTAATAAATCACACACAAAGAAAGGTTACAATCCTGAACATAACATCTTATCAACGGGGGAAAAAGGAGAAAAGGGAGTATAACTAAAATCCCAGCTTTCTCCACTTCCAGGCAGCAAGTCAAAATGTTAAGAAAGAAAAATGAAACAGCAACTTAACGTACTAAGAGAATAAACAGCAAAGTCACTGCTTTAACATGATAACATGCATGACAAGCTAAAAGGTCTAGAAGGGCAGTATCTCACCCTTTGTATTCAGATGGCCTGTGATTGGCTGGTCAAGAGGTCACATATAGCAGAAGAAGCCAGTCACAGGCACGAACTGAAATGGGAGCAATTACAAATGCTTTATCTCTCCAGTTTATCAAATTATAGCACCACGGGTAATAAAATATGTCATGGCAAAGAATTCAAACCCGAAATGATTAAAATGATGTTTTTTGTATTTGTTCTTTGAACAGCATAATCTTTACCCGACTCTCCTGATCGCACAAGCATGACAAAATCTCAAAATCAGTGATCACTTAGAAGCGATTGGCTTCTAGGGAGTCGTAGTTAATGTTTCCCTCCAACACATTTCATCTACAGAAGCTTGGACGTTTAGCTTTTTATAAAGAAACCAGATATTTTGCAACACAGTTGTTAATCCCTTGGACTGATTTAAATAGGAGAACTGCTTCAACTCTGAGTCACCTAACATTTTCCATGGGAAAAAAGATCCTCACAGTTTACAAATCTATAGCACGAGGGATCTGAAATCCCTGACTCAGTTTCTGTTTATTCTTTATCTCCAACATTCCTGCCACTCAAGAGGTGTCATATGTGATGTAGATATGTAAAACATTTCTTTTTTTCAAACACATTCCCATAACCCCATTCATTTCCTGTAATTTTTCAACACTGACTGTTCTGTCAGTTTCCCAGAAAGTGGCTATAAATCTCATTTTTGGTTACATTTACACTTTCGTTCATGAATGTGACTTGCCAGCATCTTTATTTTTTTTTTATTTATCTTCATTTTTATGTAAATAAAACCTGTCATAATTTTGGATGGAAAACAGAAGGCATACATTATCCAGCGTTACACCTTGCTAGGTTGTCGGAGCCTCTGTTGTGTTTACAAATGCAATAATTATTCATAGCACAGATTCAACAAGGTGCTCGGAGATTTTGTTCCACATTGACATGATAGCATCACACAGCTGCTGTGGAATTGTCAGCTGCACATCCATTATGGGAATCTCTTGTTCGGCGACATCCCAAAGGTGCTCTATTGGGAACTGTCGAGGGCACTTGAGTACAATGAACTCATTATCATGTTCAAGAAACCAGTTAGAGATAATCTCTGCTTTGTTACTAAGGGGCCCAAAGTATGCCAGGAAATTGTCCCCCCGCAGCATTACAGCACCGGCAGCAGACTGAAGTGTTGATACAAGGCAGGATGGATCCATGTTTCATGTTCTTTACGCCAATTTCTGACCCTACCATCTAAATGCTGCAGCAGAAACTGAGACTCATCGGACCAGCCAACACTTTTTTTTTCAGTCCTCTGTTGGTTAGCCTGCGCAAACGTAAGCTTCAGTTTCCTGTTCTTAGCTCACAGGAGTGGCACGCGGTGTGGTCTACTGCTGCTGTAGCCCATCTGCCTCAAGGTTTAAAGCGTTGTGCATTTCAGAGATGCTCTTCTGCATATCTTAGTTGCACCAAGTGGTTATTTGTCTTACTGTTGCCTTCCTATCAGCTTGAAGCAGTCTGGCTATTCTCCTCTGGCCTTTAGAATCAGTAAAGGCATTTTTCACCCAGAGAACTGCCACTCACTGGATATTTTCTCTTTTTCAAACCATTCTTTATAAACCCCAGAGATGATTGTGTATGAAAATACCAGTAGATCAGCAGTTTCTGAAATATTCAGAGCAGCCTATCTGGCACCAAACCTTTCTTCCCCATTCTGACACTCAGTTTGAACTTCAGCAGGTTGTCTTGACCATGTTTACATGACTAAATGCACTCATTTGCTGTCATATGATTAGCTGTTTAGATAATTAAATTAATCAGCAGTCGAAATTCTTTATCTGAATTTCAGGAGCGGGACACGGCTCACACATTTCCCTTCCGGTTTTCGTGACTACATGTCGTCTTCCTGTACTTTTCACTGTTTGCTCTCATTTTTGTGTCCCACCTGCCCTTCCATTTTTCTCAGTTCTCACACCTCTCATTAGTACTTGGGGATCTGATCAACCAAGGAGATTCCCTTCCTCAAACTGCAGACTGAGGCCTAAGTCTATGCTTTTTTTCTGTGCTTTTTCAACATAGATTGTCAAGTCTAACTGCTAGTGAACAAGGCAGAACGTGTATTATATTTATCATATTTATTACAGTTAAAGTTATGAAGTGCTAACAGCCCAATGCTTTAGTCCGTTTAACAACTTTTTTTTAGATTTATTTTCATGCTGAACTTTTACACAACATGCTGCGGCAGTTTCATCAGAGAAATATGCAGGAACACACTGAGCATTAGGTGTGATCATCCAATAATTCGAAACCACAGAGATCAGCACACATCTGTTTGTGATTAAAGGTACCGAGCTGTTGTGTCTGTCCTCTGCTTCTAAGTGGGATTGTCTGTGAGCTGCACCGGAGCTTGGGTCACATTCACAAGTACACAAACAAACACGTGCGTGCACTAATGAGCTTACACACACTCTTGTCTGCTTCCTGCCCGGGGACTTGGGGTTCAGAGGTTGTCACGGGTCTCTCGAGATTTGATCTGAGCTCTGTGTGTGTGTGTGTGTGTGTGGATGTGTGTCAGGGCCATGCTTATCACATCTCACATTTCGCCTCTTAATCATCTCCAGTTAGCCTCCGGTAGCATTATGCCTGTGTCCCTTGGGACAATTAATAGACACACTCGCACAAAAACTAATTAGGGTGAAATGAAGTGTGAGAAGGTGCTGTGAAGGTTTGTTCATTTTAACACAAATACACAGACAGATGCCATCCAGACTGTGATATTACAAATGACTGGATAAAACACAGACCGGCAGATTTTGTAATATTTTTTGCTTTTCTTTCCATTTTCCCCCTTTTCGAATCCAATTTTTCTGTCATGAGCGCAACTGATGGCTTTTCGTGTTTATATTACAAGAGTGCATGAGATTTGTTGATGTTAATTTAATGCCTTGCTTCATGCTGGTGTACGAGAGTTTGTACGAGAGTTTGTGCGAGAGGGTGCGCGTCAGAGATTCTTCATATAAGTCAAATGTGCAATGTTTGTACAAGTTCCCTCGTTGTCCATCTGATTCACCCCTGAAGGGATGTATCAGCAGCACAGCCAGGGAGGAGCCTCGATGTGGATACGGTGGGGGTGACAGTTCCTCATGGGTTCTGGAGGGAGATTAGGCTGGAAGGAAGCAGTCAGGGAGGATAGGGATATGTGTAATGTCTTCGCCCAGGAAGCCAGAAGTTTTCCTGCAACTGGGGCAGTCAACACATCCCTGGCTATCAGCAGCTCTGGACGGTTTATCCGGCGATATCGGCAGGTTATGTGGGTGTATCTCACTCAAGCCTGGAGTTTGTTCATGCAGACAAGAGTGGGCTGACATCCCCTCACCCTGCCCTCCACCGAGTGCAGAGAAATACATATATACGAAAAAACACACACAGTATTCATGAAGAAGTTTGGGCATGTTTTGCCTGATTGTGTGGCCTCTTAAGGGACTGCTCCTATCTCTCTTCCTGGGGTCTGATAGTACTCAGTCTCCCTTTGCACCACGAGCTCCAGCAATCGACACTGAATGCCACAAAAAGTGTGTCTGTGTGTGTGTGAATCAGTGGTCTGTGCAACTATGATCTAACCAGGCTGCCTAGACAGAAGAGATATGATGGTGAGATCATTTGAAAGAGTAAGAAAAAAAAGAGATGAAGTTAATTTTCAGAATAAAGACCAATAAGATAAAGATGCATCTGCATCTGCAGCATCCGCAAGGAGCGATGTTGATAATAAATAAAACACACATACTCAGTGAAAAGATTTTTTCCCCCTTTGTAACAACCCAGGAATTTGTTCACATTATTTAAAAATGCTACAAAAACTTCTACAGATACACACCTGTCGCTTCCCCCTGAGTAATGAGGAGGAAGGAGATCAAAGCACAAAAATCTGATCCAGCCAATAAGAGTGCACCACTGTTTATCATCCCTCTCCTTCATCACCCTTTGTGTTAACAACAGCCTGACTAATCAGGTGTGAATAATACCAGTGACGGCCCAGCTTTGCACTTAATTAGGTGTGTGTAATGATATTTCTGACGTTACATCTCTTTTTATTCAGAGATCAGTGGGAGATTAGAGTGGCACGGCTCTATACAAAGAGTTTGTTTTGAATAACCTGCACTTTTGGAACACACGAACGCCGATCATCACAAAATTCTTCCATTGAATCTCAGATATCACTGCTTTGATTTAAACTTTGTAGTACCAGACACATTTTATATAGATAAAGAATAAAAAGTTAGTTTCATGCCTTTAAGTATTGGTATTATTGGACCAGTTGTGAATTTTTTTTTTTGCCTCACACAAATCTAGTAGAATTTCTTCTTTATTAATTAAAGAAAAATAAACTTACTCTTAATTTGCTCTTATGAAGAACACAGGGAACATGAAATCATGAGGACATATATAATTAGTCGTAGAATGTAGAATGAGAAGATACACAAAAGGAACATCATAAAAAAAAACAAAGCATGTAATTATACAAAAAACCAACAGCAACATATAAACATATCTAAAAACAAACAAAAAACCCACAGAAATACCAAAAGAGTGTCAAAGTGCTAATTAAAATCCAAGTATGTGTCTGCACATTGCTCTGTTCTACTAGTCTAAAAACACTGGAACTGAGCACTGGAGGCTGGAGCAAATACTGGCATAAGACTGTTGTCACACTCCAGCTCTCCTGAGTCTTCTTTCTGTTAGCAAAGACTTGCTTATGGTATTTGTTTGTTTAGACTTTCTTTCTGAACTCATACCTGCTCTATATGAGCTCAAATTCTTTCATTTTCATGACCTTCATAGCTGGCAAACCTGCTTTTCTGTTACACTGTTTGGTAATGAACACCCAGAATTTACAGTCCATGGTCGAATGGGTTTGTTTGTAAACTATCAATATGATATGATTGCTTTCTGATGATGCTTTGCCTTATACCTTCAGTCATCTAAAAAAAATTCCCATTAATTATAATTATTAGCGTGGCTTATGAGGTAACGAACCACAACATCCTTTATATATAAAGGACATATATACAGTTATGTGTAAAAGAAAGTTTTCATAGTCCTGTGATAAACTAAACACTTCCCATGATTTAATATCTTGGTCATCAACCTTTAGCTGTAATAAATTAAAGGGTATTTTTCTTTTTAATTTATCAGTCTCTCACATTGTTGTGGAAGACTTTTTGCCAATTCTTCTTTAGAACTTGCTTCAGTTTCTCAAGGCTTGTTGGCATTAATTTATGGAACATTAACAAACGCCTGAAAGCTCCAGACCAGCAAACTACCAAAGATTCTGATTTTAAAACATTACTCACACTTGCTGATCAGATATTGGCTCTTTTCCACAGCTTGTCTTTTATCCTGTCTTCCTCGCATCACTCCAACCAGCTGCTGGAGGTTTCTTCCCTTTAAAAAGGGAGTTTTTCCTTCCCACTGTCACCAGGTTTTTGCTCATTTGATTGTTGGGGTTTTCTCTGTACTATTGTAACAATATAAAGCTCTGAGATGACTAATCAAATTAATCAAGCGCATTTGATTAGCAGCAGCTGGCCATTATGTGCCCTCTTTATTCCTATGGAAGCAGTCATGGTGTACTTAGTCCTGTGAAATCTTTCTTTTTCCCACTGTACTTGTCGGCTTTACTTGTGTTATCCATATTCAAGCTGCGCTATAGAATTAAAGCTGAGGACCACTTTGAGGAAAAAAAAGGGTATTGTTGTTTGATCTAGTTCAAGTGTGTGGCTGCATCTTGACTTGATTTGTTTTGGCTAAACTGAACTCACCAGACCTGAAACAGCAGCAGTGAGTGGACAGACAGAGACGGAGGACAAATCTTGGTAAAAGAGATGAAGAAGTAGGAAGGGGAACAAATGGCTTCTGTGGTGCATCGGGGTCTGGGATCTCTGCCCTGTTAGAAGATCAAACCACACAGCCTTTCACCCTAACTCATCTAAACTGTACCACTGTGTGAGACAGAAAACCGAACAGGACTTCTCTCCTTCTCTGTGTTTATAAACTGTAACCTCAATCACAGTGACAGAGACCAGACCTCTGAAGCCCAGCACGGTCCCATTTTGTAATATACTGCCCAGTGCACAGTCAGAGCGTGCATACATACACACACAGACAGACTGGGACCCAAGTCATAGTCATAGGTTTCAGCTGAGGTTAGAAAGTGTAAGCCTTAGTAGAAAACATGCAAACACACTCGAACTGCAGCTGCATCACGTCTCACTTACTTCCGGCACGCTGCTCTTGGCACCCAGGCTAGCTGAACTTAAAGACATTTTTATTAACTATGTGTAGATGTTTCCAGGGTAGAGCCATCACTGCGTTTCCCATTTCACTTACAGCCTGTGAAATAGTCCCTATGCAAATATGTGATTTTCTTTGAACTCTGCAGCTTTTTACTCACATCTGTTTGTGCCTCTATCAAAAGTTTTTTTTGTTATCGACCTCCGTCTGTCCAACTCTAACATGACTTGTTCTTTCATCCTTAACCTGCTGCACGCAACGCACCTTTCAAGACAGGAACACGATATTGTCCAAAATCACCAGATTGAATTAAATTCTGCTTTAAATCCACAAGTTTATTTCATGTACTTTTGTTTTTTAAACTCACCTATTTCAGCTATCTCAAGGCTAAGAGGTTTTATTACTTTATATATAATATGTTAACAAATGGTGCTGTACTCACACTGGATATGTCCATTATCATCATCAGTCACAAGATTCAGGTGCTATCCTTAACCTTTAAGCATCCAGCAGGTCTCACATGACCTCTGTCTAGGGATAGGACTACAGTTAGAGTTAGGGTTGGGTTTCATTTTAACCACATACTCAACTTTTCAGAAACTAGAAGATCTTTCCTTTGAAGTAAAGTCTCATACATTAATTTCGGGAGGTAAACGAATTTCCATTTGCAGTTTCAGTGAGTTAAAATTTCTATTACAGTGAGTGGACATAACTCTAATCTTACCCCTAACAGCAAACAGGTAGCCAGTAACCTGATGGATGTTAAAAGGTAAATTAGAACTGCTTTTTTTCAGATAACTGCAATCATACAACTAACACTAAATGATTCAAACAATTTAAATGTTGCATATAGCACGTATGACTGTGCAAATGCCTTCTATATGTGCACAACATTATTTTCACATCAGGCCTGATTATTTCCAGACCTTTTGAATTAAGAAATCGGGTAAATAGAACCTGTTTGAGGTAAAAGATCTCAAAAAGCGACACGTCATGACGCGATCTTAAGAAATTCAAACACCTCTGAGAAACAAAGTCATTTACAATGATCAGTCTGAAAAGGGGTCAAAGCCATTTCTAAGGCTTTTTGACTCCAGTGAACCACACTGAAAGCCATTATCTACAATTGGAGTAAACCAGAAAACCAAACACTTTCTAGAGTAGCTGGCTTTTCAAAACTAGTCCAAGAATGCATTGATGACTTTACAAGATGACACAACAGAACCCAGAACAAGATGTAAATAGCTGCAGACCTCACCTGCCTCAGTTAAGGTCAGAGTTCATAACTCAACAATAAGAAAGAGACTGGGCAAAAATGGCATTCATGGGAGAATTTCAAGGTAAAGACCACTGCTGACCAAAAAGAACTCAAAGACTCACATTTGCCAAAAAAGAAAAGACAAAAAACCATCTTGATCATCACCCAAGACTATTTGGAAAAATATTCTGTGGATTGACAAGAAAAAAGTTGAACTTTTTGGAAGGTTTGAGTCCAGTCACATCTGCATAAAACTAACACAGGATTTCATAACAAGAACATCATACCAACAGTCAAACATGGTGGTGGTAGTGAGATGATCTGGGGCTGCTTTGCAGCTGCAGGACCTGGATGACTTGCTGTTATTGATGGAACCATGAATTCTACTCTGTCAGAAAATGCTGTCTGACCATCAGTCTATGCCTTAAAGCTCAAGCACACTTGGGTTATGCAGCAGAACGATAGTTTAAAATACCAGCAAATCCAGTCTGAATGGTTAAAATAAGACAATGGAATGGCCTAGTCAATGCCAGACTTAAATCTTATTGAGATGCTTTGTAATGACTTTACAGCAATTCATGCTCAAAACCCTCTGAATTAAAACAAAATTCAAAATTCCTGCACAGTGATGCTAAAGACTCATTGGCAGTTATCCCAAATGCTTGATTGCAGTTCTTGCTGCCAAAGGGTGGCACAACAGTTATTAGGTTTAGGGGAAAATCACTTTTTCAAATAGGGCCAGGTAGGTTTGTACGGGGTTTTTTTTTTCTTAGTGAATGAAATCTTCATTTAAAAAACTGCATTGTGTATTTATTCAAGTTATCCTATATCCCATATTAAAATTTGTTTGATGATCTGAAACATTTAAGTGTGACAAATATGCAAAAAAAAAAAAAAAACCCCACAGAAATCTGGATGGGGACAAATACTTTTTCAGTGCACTGTAACACTGATAAAGTGGACAATGATTTATTTTTAACTTCACTAATTCCACGATTCTCCAAGATATCGCTCATTTTCTTCATATCCATTTCCATTTGTTTGTGAAACCATTTACCACAGATGCACACACTTGTACAGATAAGTGTACTTGCATTCCAGAGACCATTACAGTCCAGCTCCCTCACACTATAAGGACAAGACTTCCAGGTCATTAACCTACACTGTGACAGAATATCAGTCTTATTCTAGAAAATCACTGTTTGCCTTCCCCCGGATGTTCCTGTCACTGAATATCAAAGGATTGCAGTCTTGTCTTGTTGAAATAATATATTTCCACTCCCATAAGCATGTTCATAATTCTCTCTTATTGCTCAGTTTGTCCACAACATCCTTTTGCCCTGCTTTCTCCTCTCCTCGCTGTAACTTTGCACTCTCTGCAACCTCTCATTTAATTATTTTTCTTTGATTTTCTTTTTTTAGGAACGCTTGAACTGAGGTGCATATGCGTGTGTGTGTGTGTGTGTGTGTGTGTGTGTGTGTGTGTGTGTGTGTGTGTGTGTGTGTGTGTGTGTGTGTGTGTGTGTGTGTGTGTGTTTTGTGGGAGTATAGCTGTGATAAGGGACAGGGAACTGGAGTGCTAAGACTTAGATGGATGATGTTTTTCTCGCCCTAAGCCTCACTCCAGAGTTAGAGTTTCTCCCCTCCAGCTATATCAACCAGCTAGTTTCATTTTTTTGTTGTTTTTCATTCAACCCCTTTGAGTCACAAAAACATGAGCATGGACTGTAAACACAACAGTGTTTTTGCTTTTTTCCACGATTCCTTTCGATTTCATTTGTCAATTGTTTCGCCGCAACATACCGTCCCTTGAGGTTTTTCGCCTTTTTAAGCAAACACGCACAATGTTTGAAACCTGAGTAAAGAAATCAAAAGAGAAACATGTTTTAGTGAAACTAAAGCCACACTTATTCATCTTTGCTCTGTAAAAAAAACTGAAATGAGGTGAAAAAAATAATCTCTATTGTCATTGCTCACTGATAACTTCATGTCACTGTATAGACGTTAACTCTAGGCAATAATGACATCAGACTCTTTTTCAGTAACACGATAAATTCGTCTGATGCTGTGAAATACTGATAACATCAGGTTAATGCTATAGCTTGAAGTGTATTTTCCTCTAAACCATCTGTCTTGACTTTGTGCCAGACAAAATGATCATGTTTGATTAACACTTGCAGCAGTGTTAGATAAACTGCTGCCTCAAGGGGTGGGGGGGGGCACAATGTCATAGCGCATGAACATATCTTTACATGCACACTGTGAATAAAACTTGTGCTTTCCAGAAGCAACTTCTATGACAAAAAGTCCAGACATCATAATATATGAACATGATGGCTTGTGTAGTCTCTCAATGAGGGTTCAGTTACACCTCTACATTTGTATGGGTGGGGTAGCACAGTGGTGTGGAAGGCTCTGAGACTCTGACACAGCTTCTTCTTCACTCACCTCCATGTGTTTATAAACCACTTTGAATTCAGTCATTAGCTATTATTAATCTCTGGCTCTCTTCCACAGTGTGTCTTGTCCTGTCTTTCTTCCCTCACCCCCATCTGGTGACAGCAGATGGCTGCACCTTCCTGTTTGCATATAATGCATATAATGCAATGAACACATGGAACATTTTAAAATTTAGTTTAAGTTTCACCTCATTAGTATCCGTTTGGACAACAGTATCTATCTGATCCAATTCATGTTACAAGTCAAAACACTCATTGTCTTGGACATTGCATTCTTTTCTGTTTCTTTTCTATGATTTTCAAATAACAGATTTAGCATTTGCTGTTTTTTTTAACACACTGTTGTCTTAAACATGTAACAGAGGTGTTCCTGTGCATGTGTCTGTGAGAGGAGAGAGAGAGACAGATGATAATGACACACAGGATCAGGTGTCCCCCTCGGTGGCCCTGCGAACAACATCTGGAACCCGTCCCTGCCTGGTGACATCACACAACCAGCCTAACCTTTGGCCCCAAACCGGCTAATTAGCAGCATGTCCCTCCATAAGTGCCAGGGTCCCCACTTTTTTTCTCTCTCTCCATCTTTCTCACTGCCCCCTCTCCACCTGTTGCCTCATGTCACTGTGAGTATGAGTGAGGCTCTGAGAGGGCAAAATGCTCACTGAAAGACTCTCCTAAACACTTACAGGACCTTTTTTTTTGTTATTATTATTGAGAAGAAGGGAATGCCCACTCACCACATAGGGTTTCTCTGCTTTATAGGCCACATGTGAATTTAAGTAAGTGTACAAGTTATATTTATGACAGTGTTACATCAGGGCCTGTGTTTTATCGACACACAGGACAGAGAAAAAAAGGTTTTCGTGAGCTATTTTTGTTCGACTCCCTTTCCCTCTCTGTTTCTCTCTGGTGGATCCATGTATCTCAGAGGTGATCATCAATCTAACAGACTCTATTATTACTTTTCAACTAAGTGCTTTGATTTCCAGCCCACCCAGAAGATTAAACCCCCTTCTTCCTCTCTTCCCTCTCCCTCCTTTCCCCCCCACTTATCTTTTTTTTCTCTTTGCTCTGCTTTCTTACTCAGGTCCTTACATCTGTCCTGTATTTCTTTCCAAAGAGCTTTGTTCTTCCTCTATCTTTTTTAAGGCTTTTCCACTTGAAGAAGTGCAGCCCAGCCAAAATGGAAGGATTTCACTGTGTGTTTCTTATCGATAAATTAGATAATACCCGTTTGGATGCACTGTGACACCGGAAGCTACGGGGCTAAAGGTCAGCTCTCAGGAGACACACCTCTTATCCTGCACACTTCAGCTGTGTAGCCAACGGCTCTGCTCGCACAAACACAAACCCACAAACACAATCCCGCATCCCAGGAGGAAAGACCTGGAGCTTCATGCAAACTCGTCAGATTTCAGTGTAATGACGAACAGTTTAAACAAAAAAAGCAAGTGAACAGGAAGCATGGGATTATCAGTAATGTACCCCAAAGGTTTCTCACCGGAGCTCCAGAGACCTCTGTTGTTTGGACTTGGGCCTGAGTGGGCTGGTGCATGGAGCATCAGTGTGGAATGATGTGGAAGGCCAAACAGGGGATTGTGGGTGCCAGGTATCTATTACATCAGAGGGGACTGAGGCGCCAGTTTGCCATTTGAGACGTGACACCACTCCAAAATCCCCACACCCACTGTCCTTGCACTTTATTCTGTTAACTGGCAAGATGTGCTGAAAGTTATGCGGACACTGTGAGCGGAACTGGCTAAACTGTGATCCTTTTGGAGTTGGATTGCAATTATTTTGCACAAATCTAATTTCCTAATTCATTATTCAATGAAATAAAAAATAAAAAGACTACTTTTTCTTGTAATTAAGAAACAGCATATCAATACACAGATTAAATTTGTATTTTGCTAATGGTTAGTTCATTTCCAGTTTCTAAGAATGCACGTCTTTATTCGTGTTAATGCATTAAAAAAAGATTTTATTTATTAATCACTTTATTGTGAACCCTACTTCAGTTTGCATAGTTTAAGGAGTGCAGTTGTGTGCTGTGACCACTGTAACTACATAATTTGAAGGTCTCAATCAAGACAAAGGTTAACTTAAAACACAGTAGATGTATAGAACTGTTGGATGGACCATGCATGTAGTTGCCAATGTAATTTTTCAGTAATTATGACAAAAGGTTCAAGAAAGAAAGAAAGAAATTCTATGTATAAATGCACCTGTCTCTCTTTTTTTATGAGGAAATCACATGTTCCGGGTTGAACAGTGATTAAAATAAAACACGTCCTACATCTCGGGCTCATCCAGGGTCCCTTGGGATCCTCGAAACCTTTGGGGAGCCAACAAGAAAGATCAGCACCGCTGTCTCCTCCCAGCATGTGGTAACGCCCTCTCTGGTCACAAAGATAAAAAAGTCTGTTCCTTTCTGCACAGTTAGTTTTTCATGAACATCCAGCGCACACCCTGTTCGATCGTGTCCAGCCGAAGAATTCTGCTCCCATGTTTTGAGCCCGCTTCAGTGGGAAGACGGTACAAATATGTCCACCGGGTCTCTCAGCGATGTCGACGACGAGCTCCTGGACGGCATCCTGAAGTTTGGTTCCTCCGGTAAAGATTCCAACGAGAGCACGGAGGAGAGCTCAAACGGCGAGGGTTCATGCGCAAACGAGGAACGGAGAGAAACGCCCGGCAAAAAACGGAAGACAACGTCCAGGAAAACGGCGCCCAAGGGTGTGGCACAACAGGAGGGCAAGCAGGTGCAGAGGAACGCGGCCAACGCCCGGGAAAGAGCCAGGATGAGAGTCCTCTCCAAAGCCTTCTCCCGGCTTAAGACCTCCTTACCCTGGGTACCACCGGATACCAAGCTCTCCAAACTGGACACACTGCGCCTGGCGTCTAGCTACATAGCGCACCTCCGACAGATACTGGCCAACGACAAATACGAAAATGGATATATCCACCCTGTTAACCTGGTGAGAATGGGCTTATACTTTTTTGCTCCCCCAATTTCCACACTTCCAATTTGGAGTTTTAATATAATAATGTTGTCAAATACCTGAATCATTTTTAATAAAAATCCAATGTTGTTTCGTTATTTTAACGTGGTCTGCAAAGGCCAAATTATAGGCCTCAATTACTCAAGCAAGGTGACAAACGAGAGCGATCGCTCAGCCAGGCAGGTGCATGAGGGAGGTAAAAACAAACAAACAGCCAGCCTCATGCAAGCGTTATAAATACCCGACAGTTTACAATCACTGTAGGCTGCAGACCAAGAAGTGCAATTGGAAATAATTTCATCGTTAGGCCATCAGTGCCGGCAGTGATTTGTTGGGGAGACAGGTGAAATTAATGTTGCAGTGATGTACTTTTTAAAAATAACTCTTTGGAGTAATTTGAAAAAAAAAAAAAACTGATTGCAATTCAAAATTATTTATTAAACGCTAGAACTGAACTTCATTAAATATGAATATTGCAGCCAGAAAACGTTAAATAAATGTTCCACGTTATAGCTTTATATTGTGGCCTTTGTGACTAAAATGTTTGTTTTAATGACACCCAAGATTACTAAGAGAGTGTTTGCTCCATATGAATTATGTTTTTATTATGTTTACCTAATGGGTTAAGGTGATTCCACGCATACTGGCTTTGAATTTAGGTTTGATTTAGTCTAAACTCTTTGACGGTGCACGCTCTAACTGGTTGCGTTTTCCTCCGCAGACGTGGCCTTTCATGGTTGCAGGTAAACCGGAGAACGATTTGAAGGAGATGCTGAACTCAACGAGGTTGTGCGGAACTACGGCGTCTTGATGCAGCCCAGTGGCAGCAGCTCTTTGCCTTTTTAAAGGAACAATGGAAAAAAAAAATCCTATAGTGACTGAAATGCAAGTCTCATCTCTGCAGACTTTGAGTGGGAATAACGGGAGGGTATCCCACTCTCCTTCGTTCCCGTAAAGAAAAAAAATCGTTTATTTAAATACATTGTGATCTTTTATCTTTGCTGGTTCAAAGATAAACTTTGTACTTTAAATTGCTTTTTTTGTTTTCTTTTTTTTCTTTTTCTTTCTTTTCTTTCTTTCTTTTTTCAAAAAATAATAATCTGCAGATGCGTTTTTACTGATGCAGGCCTGTGTTTTGCGATTGTCTTATGATGGATGGATGATTTGATGGATGGCTGGATAAGGCACATGAAAACTGCTCAAATTGTTGTACAGATTACATGAAGTATATGAAATATATTTGTACCACTTTTACACTCTGTGTAATTAGTCCTTATTATTTTTTTTCTTGTGTGGGCCAATAGTTTGACCTGGCAACCCGCCTTATCGCTCCATTCCTTCAGTATAGCAGACCCTGCGCCCCAACAAAGCGTAGGTACAGATAGCCCGAGTCTCCCTCTGTTGTGTCTGAAAGATAACAGTGGACAAAGCTGTCGTTACATAAACAAACGTTTGCCTTGGTAGATTATGTGGGCGTTATAAAGGAGTTACTCTTCTTGTGGCGTAAACAGGCCAAACAGGCCAAATCACGTTTATCTCGTTGCTAACTTTGCTGATAGGGTAAATGCAGGAAAGGTAAATAAACCGGGTGCCAGTGTGAGAAGTATCATTGTTGTTACTGACTTTTACTTTTTAAAAATTATTTTAACCTAACTGTCAGGGCTGTTTAATAACAGTTTATTATTTTATTTATGAAGCTACACCGCTAAAATATGAGCAGCCATCGTCGTTTTTCGTTAGCTTAATTGCATTTAGCCTTATAAACTCTCGCCGTGCGGTGATTGGATTGACTAATTAGCATTCGGCCAATCAGAAGGGAGTCGCTGGAGGTCAGCGGACGCTGGAGGTTTTTTTTTTTTTTTTTTTAGACGTAGAAAACCTGCTTTAATCCCGCCCAGACCAGTTGTTTTAATTTGCTCGGGTTATGACCGCTGTGTTTACATCACGTCGACAGTTATTTATGCGCTCTGACACAAGGCCTCTCCCCCTCTGTCTCTCTCACTTTTCTCACTGCGGTTTATTGGGAATGAAAAAAAAAGAGAGCGCAAAAAAAGAGAGAAAGCGGGGTCACTAGTTTTCACTTATTCCTTAAAAACAACAGCCTAAACACCTAGGCTATAACCTAAATGACCTCTGGAGGTCAAGTACTCTTGAGTCATTTTCTATATCATAAGAAAAAATAACACATAGTTTTCATATTTGTAGAAATGTAGAGAATTTTTAGGCAATTTTCAGACATTATCATCCGAGTGATATATATATATGTACATATATATATATATATACATATATATATATATATATATATATATATATATATATATACACATCAGCCTGTTTTCCAAGTTGTTTGGCTATAGCTAAAATAATTATAGGCCAATTTTACATCCATATCTTTTGATCTGTTTATGATATATTAGCTACATAGATTCAGTCATTCAATAGAAGAAGATTGATCAGTAATGCAAGAACATCCTATGACAAAAATGAGAAATGCTGGGAACATAGCTGCTTTTCTTTTACTTATTTATTTATGTCTCCAGAGCGCTGTGAGAATCAGCCAGTGAGCTCATAATGTCTCATCAGAGCCTTTCAGTGAAATGCTCTGAGCTCTTCTGTTTTTAAATGGACATTTCCATTTAAAAACTCTCAGTCTGAGTCAGTTTGAGAGTTTTCATTTAGGCTATTGTGAGTTCATTTAAGAAAAAACAAAGATCTGAGAAGGATCTGAATACTACATCAGGGAGCAAAAGAGCAAGGCAAAAACATGAAGTCAATCCAGTCAGTCATTTTTTTAGTATTTTTGATCATCTTTTTTATGAGTGAATCTGGAAAATAATAATTTTATAAAATATTGCCAACTGAAGCTTCCATTAACCCCTGGGTGTATTCTCAATTTCCTTGATTTTTACACTATCGTCTTTAATGATTAGGACTTCCCATTTTAAACTAGCACCAGGGATGTAGGTGACTTTAATCACACACACTTATTACTTAAGTAAAAGAAGAGGAAGAAGAAAAATAAGAACAGTAACAAGTATCCTTTAACAGGAACAATAAGATTAAGTGCAGCAGTAATAAAAGAGTCCCACCGACATCTCTTAAAGGACCCTCACCTAATACATCAGCAGGAGCGCGGCGGGGGCCTCGCCACCACCCCAAAGGGACCACCAAGGAGAAAATAAACTTGGCTGCCTCTCTCCTGGCTCCAGCTGCAGGGAGAGAGCGGGAGAGGAGGAGAGATAGAGCAGGGAGAGAGGGAGGGAACTGTATGAGAGCAGGGCTGGGATTCCCATACTTGCTAATTGTTTTGTTGGATGGCTGCCCAAAATTGTGGTGTGGAAAAGGTCCACACACTGAGGGGAGGAAACGAAAAAATCACATTTTGTTCCAGCTGATCCCATCATGTTTCACATCTGCATGACCCTTGTTTTTCTTTGAAAACTTGATCTTGGCTTTGCTGTACGTCACTACTGTACGACAGCATAAGCTGATGTTGTATTTTACTTCCTAGAACCTCTGTAAGGACTGCTGCACTGACCAGCCCATCTACAAACCACATACTCTCACAGAAAACAACAGCATTTAACCCAATGACTCACATAACTTTGTGCTTTCTATTCTTACTGTCCAGGCCTATCCATAATGCCATCTTTGGATACTGCATGTGTCATGCATGAAGTATCTACAGACTGCCATCTCCTGGACAAAATTTAAGTGAGGCCAAAATCTGCAAGCTCGTTTATTATAGTGACTTAAAAAATTCATTTCAAAACATTGTTTTGAAGTGAATTTACTTTTCTACAATGACATTTACTTGTTGGATAATCCACAGTTAAAATATCTGCACATATGCACAGATATGATAAATACTCGCATTATTGAGGAAACTATCAGGTTTAGAACATAGCAAACATGTGATACAAATTTTATAAATGGAAGAAAATATTTCAGGAAAACTATGATTTAAAATAAGTACGTATCTTAGTTTTGAATTAACTTGATATTTTATTGGATTTTAAAAAATTGCATTTGATTGACATGATATATTAAAAATGTAATATTTACCACAGATTAGATGATCCTTGATGCTGAACCAAATATGACACATCCCAAACCTTTATCATTAGATTATTATTATTATTATTATTATGTTATTCATTTCTTATTCTGCCTGACCAGATGAGGTCATGCAGGAGTCACCATTGCACACAAGAGAGGGCTGATATGATGTAATCCCATCCCCACCTTGAACCCATCTGTCACTCCTGCCGCACACGCTTCCCCTTCAGCTCACCTAATACGTCTCTCAGCATGTTGCTTATGAATCAGGGAGTTGTCAGGCTCTCTCTTATAAATTTCCATATAAGGTGGATTGTGGGGTTTGTGATTTGCTTATTTCTTACTGATTGTCTATTTCTGATTACTATTCTGTCATAAGATAAGATAAGATTTAAATTGAACTATTCTACTACTACTATTACTATGTAAGTAATAGATATCTATAAGTATCTATAAGTATAGATATGTACATGCATACACACATGTACACACTAAACATACATATATATATATATATACATATACATACACATATACATGCACAGGTCCATACATATATAAGGTACATTATGCATGAAGTGGTGACCGTGGATGTCCACTGGATGTCCACAGTGTCCAAGTGACTCATGACATCATGGTTGAGGAGTTATAGAGTCTACCTGCTAGAGTGCTCCTTCCTGCAGCGAGGGTGTCTCAGTCGCTGACTAAAGGAGCTGCTCAGCGCACTCACAGATTCATGCAGAGGGTGATGTGGGTTGTTCATGATGGATGTCAGCTTTACTAACATCGTCCTTTTGCCCAACACCTCCACAGACTCCAGAGGACATTCCAGCACAGAGCTAGACCTCCGCACCAGTTTGCCAATCCTGCTCCTGTGCCTGTCTGTGCATCCGGTCCCCCCGGCAGGCCACTGCATAGAAAAAAGGTGGATGAATGTCCCTAACAGAGTCCTGCAGACTCCAAAGGACCTCAGTCTCCTCAGCAGGTGGAGCCAACTCTGGCCCTTCTTATACAGGACGTATGTATTTGTATTGTATTCTTAGCTCTGGATCTTTAAGTCAGTGGCATCACTGATGGAAGAATGTTGGTTCCAAGCAAACAGCCTTTGTCATTCTGTTCATATCTTTTACCCAGGAAGTCAAAACACTTCCCGCGGTTACTTTGTTTTTTTTTTTAAATGCAGATTCTTCAGAAGTCTAACCATCAAAAAATAAATCTTACTTAATTAAAGGCACAGAATAATTATCATAAAGTAGCAAGATAAATTAAGAGCTTTACATTCTTTATACAACATCGGCAGGTCCCTCCAAACGGTCAGATGATAATTATATGACCACTTGGGAAGAAATGAGGTAAATGTTAAATTGAATTAGTGTAGAAAAGCTGCTGTAGCTCAAATTGTTTAAACCTTGTGTGAAGAGAGCAGCCAAAAGTGTCTTTTTGGTGAAATATTACATAATTCTACATATTGGTGCAGTGAATAGCTCTTTAAATGAAAAAAAGGCACAGGTTTTTGATACAAGATTAACAGAGGAATGAATGAATGAATATATGTCATTACTATAAACCCCATTCACTGTTAAATTCTTTTAAAGATCACTTGTGCTGCAGTTGTTTTAAAAGGAGAAAATGTGGCCTGCAGCATCTTTTTTATGCCAGCAGATGGCAGCAGAGGAGTCTACTTAACATAAAGTTAGTACTATTAAGAAAGGCACTGAGGGGACAATTAGAGGACAGCATTTACAATAACTATAAAGATGGTAACATAGAGCAGTAACTAAATGGAGCACAGTAAGCCGGACAAAGCTAAAGCTAAGGTAGTTATTGAGCTTTATTTATGAGGACCCTCTCATTGGGATCTAAACAGATACCTCAGAAGTTAACATACAGGTCTGCTAATGTCCTGTAGGTGCCACTGATGGCCATCCATTTCCATACAACAGACAGTAGTGACTGTGCTAGCTGTCTGTAGTAACTGCAGCAGTTACCTGAATAGTACTGTAGTAGACAGCATCTAGTAGTTCATGGCAGCGATATCGCACAATGTCTTGTTTTCAAATAAGAAACAAGTTCTCATTGAGCATTGAATCTAATTTGAATTTAATTATTCAAAATTGGAAATTAAGAGAAAGAAGAAGAAGTTTGGTAGGACAATCTGCTTTTCAGTTCTGTATCAATTAGATGTCAGTTTAGCACACAAGCACATTCATTTGTTAATGTTCATGACGTGTAAGGCAATATTTGAGTAAATGTTTTAGTGAAAGATTTGCTGTCTGCTTCTTCGTATTAGATCGGTTACAGTAAGTGCAAACGAGCTGCTTTAAATTATGCACATAAAGCTCAATACTCAACTTGCATTGTAAAAAAATATTGCCACATATCCTAACATGATTAAGGCAGGGCAACAGCTGGTAGTGGTGTCAATTTGTATCAGCTGACATCACTGCCTGAGCAGACTGGCACAGCAACCACCAGAATAGAGGAGATGCCAAAGATAGCTGGGGCCTGCCCAGATCAGACTCATGCTCATGTTTATTGGTGTGTGTGTGTGTGTGTGTGTGTGTGTGTGTGTGTGTGTGTGTGTGTGTGTCACTGTTGGCATCACTTTGTGATTATTAAAAAGGGCACAGCAGGTGCCTGCCATCAGACTTCTGTCCTTTACGTCAGTGGTGTCATCTATGGAGTCAACAGCACGTCTTCATCCCTGAAATTGTTGATATCATGGAAAACTTTTTTAGATTGACAGAACTTCTTAAATAGTAAATGCATTCAAATCAAAGCAGGTATTTATTACGTATCACCTTTGCCATTATGTGCTTTGGGTTCTATATCGTATTTGTTTTGAGATATATGTGACATTTCTGCACAGAAAAAGAAGAAACAACAGTGATTTCAATGAGATGTGAAAAGCTGAAACAGCCAGTTGATTTCACAGTTAGTCAGTTGACCAAAAATTGGCAACTACACTCACCGGCCACTTCACTGGTTACACTTTACTCTTACCCAGTTGGACAACTCTTCACTGTATAGATGGAAGTAACCCTCAGAAGATGGGTGCACTGTAGTCATAAAGGGGTGGATATGGCCAGCAACAAATGAATTACATTTTCATTTAATTTTTTTTTTATAGCACCACATCACAACAATAGTTGCTTAGACTGTGTTAGTTAGTTAACACCTTTCACACTATTAACACCAGCCTAAACTGTTGACACAAGGCAGGATGGATCCATACTTTCATGTTGTTTTTGCCAAATTCTGAATCTACCATTTTGAATGTTACATCAGAAATCGAGACTCCTCAGACCAGGCAATATTTTTCAGTCCTCTATTGCACAATTTTGGTGTGCTTGTGTGAATTGTAGCCACAGTTGCCTGTTCTTAGCTGTGGTCTTCTGCTGCTGTAGTCCATTTGCTAGAGATTCTATTCTATATCTCTTAACACACAACATGTTGAATATTGAAGAAGATGAGCTATATCGGAATAGGAAACTGAGGCTGTCATACGGTCTCACCAAAACTGGACTATAGAAGATTGGAAAAAACCTTGCCTTGTCTGATGAGACTCAGTTTCTCTTGCAACATTCAGAGGGTATGGTCAGAATTCACAGATTTTTCAGTAAGGTCACTTAAGCGTGACTTTCCTCAGACACCTTCAGAGATGGATAGAACAAGATTCATCCAGCCTGGGTGCTTTCAACCATTCCCATCCTCCAACAGAGCACGGTTTTAAAATAACAAATTTCCTGGTGAAACCAAAACATAAGCTCGAGTAGATGCTTGCGTCTTCATCCTTGAGATACTCGCTGAAGGCACGGATTTATGTAGCCTCACATTCAGCAGACTGTGAAGGAATTCGAGCTAAACATGGTGGTGTCAGCTCGCACTTTGGTGATTATATTACAGCAATTAAAAATTGCTTTTATATATGCACCAGCCTGCAATTGGAGGCCTTAGTTTTACAGTGTAGAAGACAAATAAATGATTATTATTACTATTATTTAATTTTCACCTTTGCTGCAACCTCCTTGAAATTTAAAGAACATAAGTTTGACTTCACTTCGATGTAGCTGGCTGCTGGGCATGGGCCGACAAGCATTTTGATCATTTCAAACGTTGAAATGCAAAGTTTGTGAAGTGTTGCATTGTAATTGGATTTTTTAGGGCTTAGGGAGTTTTGATAGTCAAATGCATTCTGGGATCAAAGAGCAAGAAAAGGGTAAAAAAGGTCACTCTAACACACACACACACATACACACAGGAACACATATCCGTGCCGTTAGAGCAGTGTTAGTAGAAGGAAGGGGCGCCTGACTAAATGATGTTTTCCCAGGTGGGCACAATTACCTGTGTGTGGAGTGTGTGCGTGTGTGTGCATACACGCAGTCCTCTGTATGTGGGTGTCTGTGTGTGCATAAGAGTTATCCACATGTTGTTTTTAGAGGATTCAGGTCTATTACAATTAGGAAGACATGAATCAAAGCCTGACTCACGCAGTTCTCCGCAGCACACTTGCAGGTATGGATCAGACTTTTTAACAGCAACGAATCGGGTGGATGCTTTTCTTATTATTAGCACTTAGAATAATATCGTGCAGACAACTGTGGTACCTAAGCAATGTCCTGAGTTTATTTAACAAGCGCCCATTCATTCTCTGTCAGAGCAGAGCACTCACAAAGCCGGAGTGAGGATAATGATGGGTCACCGCATAGGGGAGCACAACACAAGCTCTCAGTGTTGAGTCACGGAGTTTATGAGAAGCTGTGGCTAATCCTCACTGAGCGTGCATGTGTATGCCAGTATGTTGGTGCGGCGGCATACGGCATGTGCAGGATATCAGTGACACAAACACCTGCTTTCGTGCTTATCAAATTGGCTGTGATTGCATACGAGTACATGTGTACTATGCGTGGCCTCGTGCGCGCGTGAGTATGTATGTTTGTGTGTGGGTGCACATTTGAACAGGCAAACTTGTGCCTCATTAGAAGCTGAAATCACTCACAGGTGACTTTGTTTATTTGATCTCATCTACACCTAGGCCTCTTCCCACATGGACGTCTGACCAAGTTTCTCAGAAAGAGGAAAATCTCCTTCTCCTATTAATTCCAAACAACATTCCTAAAATTGTAGCAAAAACCCAGAAGAAGAGGAAAGAGGAAGAACAGATTTATCAAGTCTGTGACCGGCCCCGATGGCTTTAACAACGAGCCGTTTTTATCCACACTCCGCCAAAAAAGGGAACACCCCGCAATGCTGAGCACACATGGGCTCAATTACCGTCCCGTGAAAAGTGAAAGTCGGCAATAAGGAAAATATTCCTCTAATCTGGGGTCTTCCTCAAGCTGGGTGTGAAGGAAATTTAGAGGGTCCCCTGTTTTAATTGGGTCCAGATTCGACCACCCTATTGAAACAGGCCCAGGACAGTTTTTTTAGTGGGTTTATTTTGTTGGAAGTGGGGGGGGACTATTTTGGTTGTACGTGAATAAATGTCTGATTTTGTCGAAGGCATTTTTGGAAAGCCAGGTTGGACTGCCCGAGTGTTATAGGAAGCAGATGGACAGGACTAAGGAAAGAAAACAGAGAGTCCCTTAAGAGAGGCACAGTAAGGCTCACAGTAAGATATAGAAAGAGTTAGCATGACAGATGACAGCAAGCAATGTGAACATGAGAAAATGGCCTTACCGTACTCCTCAAAATGTGTGCATGTATGACTTATACCAGAGTACACAGAACATTCAAATCTGATTGCTTACTGTCTTAATGAGTTTAGCACACCAGGCCACAAGTTTGGGGAAAAAATCCAAATCCATAGACTCACTGATTCACACACATAGTCACGTACACACTGACAGCTTAGTGACGCAACTCACACCTGAACGTCATCAGCACTGACAGCTGAGAGACACCCCTGAGGGAAGAAAAGTAAAACAAAAGACAAAAAAAACCCACAATTGTTCACATAAGCAGGAAAGAGGACATTTAATTCACTCTCATCTTTATTTTCATCTTAACAAACAACATATTCTAAAGAACCCCAAAGTGATGTCATGTATGGCAGGTAGAAAGCCTTACTTTCTTATCTTGGTAAAATTTAAAGATAAAATAATAACACCCCTGTGAAATACTCAAAGATTCTGCCAGAAAGATGATGAAGATGTCCTTAGTTCTTCTCACTACTCTCCAGACTCAGAACGCATTCACTTTTCCTGCACTTCCTTTACATTGGTCTCTTTCTCTCTTGTTTAACCAAATGCTGTCACCATTTAAAATTGGGACCCTTGGCATTGAAATAAATCACTTTCAAATATATTGCCATGCTGAATAAGACCTGTAAAGTAGCAATAATCTTTCCACTTTCATGAGCTTGTACAGGCAAATTTGCATAAAGTAAGCTACCTATACAGCCTGGCCTTTAATTTAAAAATGAGTGAGAGATAAAAGAAGCTACGTTAGCTGTACTGCACCGTCCACTTCAACATTGTCTCCTCAGCTGGGCCTGCACAAAAGCAGAGCAGTTTGCACACATTATAGTCAAAAAGAGGGTTATTTGACCTCACTTATAGCAACTTATAGTAGTTAACAAACTTTTTAGTTTGCTCTGTATCTTCAGGGGTTTCCCAACATTCAGTGCATGTTTTCAGCTTGTTTGTGTGTTAACACGGTGCAATTAGCCCCAATCTCACCAGGCCTCAAAGAGCCCATGAGGAGGGTTAGATACATTTTGCTGTCATGCGTTGTGTGTTTTGGCCTTAAATCAGACTCTCATTACAGAGACACTTGCGATAAGGGAAAAGAAATCAACTCTAATTTACTGTAGAGCTCTTGACTTGGTATTTGTTTTGAAATCCAGAAGAGCTTCTGTACTAGTCTAATAAAAAAAAACATCTGCAAGGACCTTTGCCTATTCATGATATAATACAACAGACAGTGTAATGGATTGCTGTAGTGTGATATTTCTAAACCTACAAGAAAAGCAAAGGACCCCAAAAGTCGTTACTTCTGCCCATTAGCAGTGAGCTGTTCAGGAGAAGAACACAATGCCCACCTACTTACCCCTTCACTTCACCCTTCTCTCCCTCACTTCTCTCCCTCTCCATCCCATTCTTTCTCTCTAGATGCCATTTGTCCACCGTGGTACTCTGATGCCCTTCCGGAGAGTCGAGTATCACGTTTCTTCCCCAGTGTCCCCCAGTTCCCTCCACCATGCATTTTTAATGGACACACTCGTGCAACGGACAAATGATTTTTATTTTTGACAGGGGAGGGTGGGCTCCAGTTACATAGGGATGGAGAGCGAGCGAGCAACACACACCCACAAGAACGTGGTGAAGAATGTGCGCACGCACACACATCATGGAAACAACAAGGAAAGAAAATCAGAAATGCTTTGCACTAAAGTCGAAAAAGATGAAACATTTTCACAAATTTATACAAACTTAGCAGAGATTCTTTCCTTACATGTTTCCCAAAACACAGACCACACATACACACACACACACCCATCCTCCGCTTACCAAAAAGTGGCTGATTAATTCACCACTTGGACTGCAGTGGTCCAATGTCTAGGATGATGAAAGGGGCGAGCAGCACACTAAACCGGCGTTCATTAAACCAGGATTAGAGTCCGTCTAAATCCATTAACTCTGGCTTAAAACCACTTTAATTCCAATTAAATCAGAATTAAAATTCACTTTGTGAGATTATGTACATCCTACACTCTGTGATAGCAGTCTGCTGTGTGCTAAATTGTCAAATTATGTGTGTGTGTGTGTGTGTGTGTGTGTGTGTGTGTGTGTGTTTAACATTCACTGAGATAGGAGATCTATAACCGGGTCTACTTAACAGAAACCACAGCACTATTATTAAAAGGATATTCCATTTAATTGTTGTGGTCAGAGGGAAAGGTCAAGAACAAGACATTTGTTAATATTTAAGCTTAACGTAACTAAAGATAACACAGGAGGAAATAATTTTAAGTTATTTCTTATAGTTACAGGGGACCTGTTATTCTTATTTCCAGCTCCAGATCTTTATTCCTGAATACTACTACAGTTAGTTTCCATGCTTTCCAGATTAAAATAATGCTTATGTATCATATACTGAGCACTGGTGCAGCTCATCAGCTCATCCTGGGTATGAAACCAGCTGCTTTAGCTCCTCTTTTAAGCCAAATTTGTTGTGATTGGCTGTTCCTTGAACAAGGAGGTTTGAATAGGAGGTGGGTGGGGCTTCTATGCTCACAGCAAGAGCTGTGCCTCGTAGTTAACCTAAATAAAGATGTTCACTCTTACTGACATCCAGTGTCCCAATCTTTTGACCCTATTTGACTATTTGAAACTTTGTCCATGTTTAATATGAACATTCACCATTGTAACAATATGTGTGGGTCATACAGTTATGGTCTGAAGTTTACGTACACTCATTATGGGCATGAGTGTTTTGGTAATCTGGGGTATTTAATGTTTTTCAACAGTTTCTTTTTCTTTCCCCAGGGCACACAAGTTTGAATTGAGGGTAAAAAGTACATATATGGGGTCAAATATACACATACACCTCCACTAATATTTGTTTAAATGTTCCTAAGACCGTTGCATCTCGACCAGACATTTCTGGTAACCATCAACAAGCTTTTGGCATAATTCTGCCTGGATATTCGACCATATCTAAACTGTGTCCAAATTTCAATCATCTAGCTGTTGATTTGAGGTAAAGTTAAAGAATAGGAAGGCAGTCCTCCTCCTTCATCATTAAATCCATTTTGTGCAATGTTCCAGAACCACTGGCAGCAAAAAATGCCACCACCATGCTTGATGGTAGAGTTTTCTTAGGTTTGAAAGCCTCACCTTTACTCCTCCAAAAATACGTCTTTTCATTTTGTCAATTTTTGGCCTCATCTGATCATAAAACTTAAAAAGCAGCTGCAAATTTTAGTCAAGCCTAAAGATGTAGATTTTGGAGCAAGGACTTATTTCCTGGTCAGCAGCCTCTCCATCAGTGGCAATGTAAAACTCACTTCACTGTGGATAGTATCACTGGTTCTGTTCATGATAGGCTCCTGAACCACCAAGGATCAGTTTGGGCTTTCTTCCAAAGTGGTGACACATTTGAATGTACTTACATACAATAATTTTGTTGTAGTTTATATTTCTTCTTCTTAGATCTTCTTTGATTCTTGGACTTTCCCATTGTTCTGAGTATTTCTCAATCCAATGAGTCAATCAAGTCTCTTTTATGCTGGCCAAGAGAAACTTCCGGTTGTAGTCAGTCATGATCAATAATCAGAGGTTAATAGTCCTTTTCGAACTAAACGGCAGTGTAGACCTTCAGCACCACATGTTAAAGGATTTAAATGAGTGTATGTATATATTTGAGCCTGTATATATACTTTTGATTGTGTGTGGGTTAGCAAAATTAAATTTAAAAAAAAAATCTAATTTTTGCACCCAATTATAGTTTTTTAAGTTAATTAAAGATGTATGCTATATAATCATTCCACCTTTGAAAAAGGACAATTTGCAGAAATCGTTCAAAGCCCCAAGTTATAATAAGATTTATGATGAGTGTGTGTGAACGTCTGACCACAACAGTACACAACATAATGAAGGGAACTCCCACTGATGATCAGTACTGCTCCTATAGGTTTAATTTCAGTGTAAACCTCAGTGTCAAGTGATTTCCTTACAGCAGAACAAAGAAAATATTAGAAAGTCTGTCTCCAGTCCACATGATGGGAGGTAACAATCTCCTGGCTTTAATGTAATATTTACTTCAGTTATAGTTGTGACAGTCTCCTCACGGAGGTTAATAATTTTCACAGAACTAAGAAATAAAAGCACGAAACAAACAAACAAAAAACTAAGAGCATTATTTAAGCAAATATTTCTATTAAACAGCACAAACTGAAAAACAACTGTCGCATTTCAGTGTAGAAAATATGTGCTCTATAATATATATTATAGCATGCATGATGGATGCTTTTTTAGATGTGTTAGTGCATATTCATTAGACAGAATCAGAATGCCCATGAACTGATTTTCTCTCCACACAAACAAAAGGTTCCTTTTTTACACTTCTTCCTACATCTAAAGCTCTGCTTTAAAGTAGAAGTAAACATAAGTAAAGTCAGTTTGATTTGGTACTTTCCCCCGCAAAAGAGAGGAAATGATGGGGAGAGAGAAAATGTTCGGCAGGTTAGCTGAAAGAGCATTCCCAGGTGTGACCACAGCATTCCCTCTGTACATTTTAGCAGACCAATGTGTGTGTGTGTGTGTGTGTGTGTGTGTGTGTGTGTGTGTGTGTATATGTGTTTGAGGTTTGTAGCTTGCAGCCAAACTTGAGCTGAACTTCATTCCTCCAGCCAATAACAACAATTTTAAACTCCAACGCACACACACTGACACACAAACACAGACTTTGTTAAACACATTTGCACGTTGTGAGGTGACAAGTGATGGTGAAAATGATTTTCATTTGAACACGCAGCTTTCCAAAAAGACGTTTAATTATGGGTAACTTGTCCTTGAAATAACTTTCTCAGTGTGCACTGGTAAAAAAGCAAATGGGTGGTTTGTGTTGTTGTGTGAGCGAGTGTGCAGCGATGAGTGTGTACAATGCCTTAAAGCGTTCCTGACAGCGTGTTAGGACATTAGCTCCGTTTCACTTTTTTCTTCTCTTAATCCTCGCTCTTTTGGCTTCAGGTTCGAATGAAAGAAATTTGGCTGATTATGTGTTTGAAATGTGTTTGCGTCATGACAACCAGAGCTAAAATATGGAGTATGTGCTTGTACAAATGCATGAGCTTGTGTGGTTAATTGTGTGTGTGTGTAATGCGAGCCTCTTTGTGACACAGCAGTTGGCAGATAGAGGGGACTGAGTTACCCATGCTCCCTTGGGGCATCCACATTGTGGAGTGCTGTCTGGGGCACTGCAGCGGTGTCCATAGGTGTGTGTATGGGTGTGGGTGTCCATACTCATCTCCTGGTAAGGCAGCAGTGTGGTTCATGCACAGGGAAAGAAAGATGGCAGCCTGTGGTAGAAAAAGAGGTAAACATGTGAGTCTATCATACGAAAGATAGTAACCCACAGTAAGAGCAAACAAAGAAAAATGCACTGAAATAAAAACACAAAAAAATAGCGCAGAAACACGGGGAATAATACTATATATTATTTCTTTTTGCAAGTAAATTTGCTTTTATTCTGGATGCTTAAAATCCTTATTTGTAAGATTTGCTGTTATAAACAGAGCGGCAATAATACTAAACCCTGACTGGCCTGTGCACGACTTTCACTAATGCCATCTTAATCATACTGTTTCATTATAGTTTCATTATATGGAAATCCAAGTAAAACAGTTGACAACATTGCAGAAAGAGAAACTTGTTACTGAATTGTGGAAAAGCATCAATAAAGTTAATTCTGATTTATTATGTTTACATTGGCAGTACATCAGATAACTAATGTTTAATGTGGAATGCATTTGCTAATTGCTAATTTGGCTTCATAGCCTGTAACATTAATATTTTGTAATCATTCTCATCACATTCATCCAGCATCTAGGGTGCCGGGGGGTTAAAGGTATCATATGTTATCGGTCTACCACCAGAAATGAAAGACATGATGAGATCTAAACAGCTGCTGCTCAGGAAGTAAAGCTGAGAGTTCATTAATAGCAAGGTTAGTGTTTGGTCTCTGCAAACTGAAGTGATTTTAGGCAGGACTCATTTTTCTTTCAGATACAGTGAAAATGCTTTTAACAAGAATCCTGCTTTATTATTAAAGCAAGTCATGCATTACTTGTTTACACTCTGCTCTGATCAGTCGGTTGTTTAGTTCACGGTATTCCAAACAGATCTATTGTACACAGGGAAGTTGGGAAGTTTACCTCTGATGAGCAAGGTGTTTCTTATCTCTCTCAATCGCCTTTTAAATACCGATACCAATATACTGACAAATAGCTAATATTGACCGATATATTGGCAAAGCTCTAAATATATCCATCTGTTTGAGTGTGAAAAGAGACGTGTGAATGGATAAGTGTGGCTTGAAATGTGAAGCACTAGATATTAGTACTCTAATGAAAAATGTTACTGAATACATGAAATAAGTACGTTTTGTTACAGTGCGAGTGTAAATAAAGATAAGGTCGATTTTAATGGAATACTTTTTTGGGAAAATACTAGGCTTCCCTCGAAGGGTTGAAAACAGCAGCAGCTGCTGGATGGGATCTAACAGATGGCACAGGTACATTGCTAAGACACACACACTCTGCTTGCATGATGCAATGCATCACACTGAACACTCTATTCACACCCTACCTGTAGCAAAATCTGCGAATGAACACAAATGAGATATAATGGCAGTTTTACCTACCCGTCATCTAACTTTTTCCCCATTCTCTCTTTGAGTCTTGTTCTCTCACTGTCCCTCCTCTGTTCACCAACTCCATTCAGCCTGACCTTGTTATTTGAATGAGAGGAGTGGACCACCCTGGGGAGGAATAGGGGAGATCACATTACCCCCAAAAATGTAGAGGGCCTACAAAAGAGCCATGAGACATCAGGGTGAGGGAAAGAGGGCAGCAGTGAGAGAGAGAGAAATAGGAGAGCACATGAAAGAGTGCATTAGTGAGAGGGAGAGAGAGAGAGAGATTGATTGGGATGAAGAGATGAGGGGACGGATAAAGAGAGGTGGAGGTGAGATCAGAGAATGGCCGAATGTGGAAAAACACTTCTTTTTATTATAACGGTCAAAGCTTGTATATAGCATTGCATGTACAGGACTTCCACCTGCCTTCTGAATTTGATAGAAAGGATTCAGTCTTTTTCATTCACCCTGGCCTTATTTTTGCCATTATTTACAACCAATTTCCTGAAATCTAGAAAAAAAAAGTCAGACCACTAGGTTTTGATCAGTCTCAGACAACCTAATTTAAATCCATTTTTATCCAAGTTGTCCATTTCTGTCAATTCTTCTAAACATTTGACTTTACAGTGATCTCTCTTAAAACAACCAAGGCATTTTTATTGCTTTATGTCTACTTCCTGGACTGGAAATACTGTTAAAGTAATATTTGTAAAAGGCAAAAAAAAAAAAAAAAAGATGCAACCTTTAGGACACAGGATAACTAACTTACCAAGCTTACTGCTCTGTGGCTTTCCACTGCAATGTAAAATTATTCCCGATATTTAAGAATGCATATTGTGCTTTCTCTGCCCGTTAGATAGATCGATCCTTTATTAATCTGTTGCAGGAAATTGCATTGCCACGGCAACTACAACACGGATATAACACTACATATCCCAAACAGCAAAATAAAGTTTGTAGCATATAAATAAATAAAACAGTCAATAACTAACATTTGCATACATGCAAATATGCAGATAAAACAATATAATTAATTTTCTATAAATAGTCTTATCACAGTGGGTATGAAGGACCTCTTGGGATGCTCAGAGTTGCACTCTTTGACTGAAAATGCTACTGTAGACAACCTGCAGGGTATGGAGTGGGTGTGCCGGGTAAGTCATAACTGATTTCAGCTTCTAGAGCATTTATCTCTCCATAAACTGCTGGACTCTCTCTATCTTCTCTTCAGACCTGACCACATAGCCAGGCTTCTTAATAAGTTTGTCTATTCTGTTCCTGTGTGATGTGCAGACACCTACTCAGACAGAGAATCCTTTTATTTAAAATCCTGCAAACCACACTATATTGGGTTTTGGAGGTAATGTATACTTGTTGATTCAGGACAGATATTGCTAGAGTATTCTTCTGTATGACCCTGTAATTTATAGGTATGAATGTAGGCTAATTATGGAAGAGATAAAGGTATTCTCAAATATAAGTCAACCATTGAATTTCTAATAAGTTAACTGAGCTTCTTTCCTCTCACAGATGTAAATCAATCTTTCGGGGAAGCTGCAGCTTCCAATACTTGTCCTTAGGGGGCGCTGTGGGTCAGGATTTTGGGAATTTTTTGGAGAGTCTAACTCTTCCTTTCACTTTCATTGACATGTAATGATAATTATAACTTGGGTCACATCAGGGGCGCACACACACACACACACACACAGACATAGGTTCACTAACCACACGCACACACTGCCTGGTTAAAAACATGAAGACATTAGCAGTAACTTGACGCTGAGTGAGTATTGATCTAGTCTCAGGGGGCTTAGAGAGTGAGAGAACACCAGACAGCACTTTATCAGAGCACTTGAGTATCGCAACTCAACGAGCGTTAAGTGTGTGTATTAGTGTGCGCCTTTATGTTACAGATAGGAAGAAGCAACATTTGCAAAACAGTTTGTTAATCATTTATTACGGGGTGAAAGTCCAGTCTCTTAAAGTCTAGCATCCTTTTAGTCAGAAAAAGATTTTATTTGGCTCTAACTTTCTTTCATTGCTAAATTTCACTCAGATTTTCTAATAATTATTACTTTTCTCTCTTGCATCACTTTTCCTCCCAGTGTCCTCCTGTGAGGTCCTGACTGGCATGTTCAATCTGCATCTATAACATTATACAGACCAGACTGAGGAGCAATCAGGCCTGTGTGTGTGTGTGTGTGTGTGTGTGTGTGTGTGTGTGTGTGTGTGTGTGTGTGTGTATCAGACCAGTAGGGAGTTCATGATTATGATTGCTGAGGACACGTACTGCTCAGATTCTTCTCGGTGATTGCCTCCAAACGAAACATAACGCAAGAGAGAGAGAGAGAGAGAGAGATGACAACATCTTATACTCGGAGTCTTGTTTCTTGAAGATATCCAGACCACAATAACAAGAGTAAAAAGTGACCAAGAAGGACCTGAAAACAAGGAGCAGATGGAAAAACAACCGCATAAGAATGCACATGTGTGTTTCCATGCTCGTGCTCATTTATCTATATATTACTTTATGTACACTGACTGCTGTGGTGTTTTCAGTAACTGTAGCGTGTGCATACAGATTGTTGTGCGTATAGCTGTTTTTCTTATTCCACCACTTATTTTAACTGATTTGTATGTCCATCATCTATCCATTTGTGCACACTGTGCAAAGGTTTGCAGGCTCTTAATGAAATAAAAATTGTCAGGTTATAATAATTCTGTGAGCAAATTAGAAAAACAGATATTTGCTGCCTTTTATAGTGCATATAATTGAGTTCTGTGGATTCCGGCTTTCTATGTGTCTTAGTTCTCTTTGTGTAGTTTGAGCCTGACTCAGTGAGTCTGGGACTACACACAGCTCTGTGGAGACCATACTGTCTGTTGCTGAACTTCTCCTTGTCACTCAAGCTACACTACATGAGCAAAAGTACTGGACCACTTACATTACACTTATAGGAACTGCCTAGCCATGGAAACCCATGCCATGAAGCTCCCAGTGCACAGTTTTTATGCTGATGATAATGTAACTTTCTGTAACTTTGTAGCTGATTTGCTGTGCTCCATAAACACTTCCACTCAACTTACACTTGATAATGGATTATCTACAGGAGAAGAAATTTCATAAACAGACTTTTTGCAATGTTAGCATCATATCACAATATCACTCTTGTGTTTGCTGAGCTCTTTAGAATGACCAATTCTTTTGCAAATATTTGTAAAGGCACAGTGTATGGTTAGGTGCTTGATGTTGTGGCAATGGGACCGGGATTTAAAGATCAAGAGGTGTGGCCTGGTACTTTTCAATAATTTTATAAGGCATTTTATTCATATAGTGTATTCAGGACCGACCTGCATGTTTGGGGTCATTTCCATGTTGCAGACTGAATCTGAGGTCACTCGAATGATACCTGATGGTATTACATGATAAATAATCTAAATCTCCACAAAGGGCTCTTTAGAAAATTGGCACAGTATTGCACATTTGCAACTCTTTCATCACCAACTGAGCACATACACTGAGACACACTGTCATCTCCTCAGAAGCCAAGCCAAGTCTGACTACAGAGGCGCTGGTCCGAAGTACTATAGATCTTATGTCTCCAACCTCAGGGCAGTTGGCACATCGCTCCCCTCCCTTTGCTCATCTCGTTTGTTTTCTTTCCATTTCTATCTAAACTTGTGACCTGCTTACTGTTACCACTCCTGCTCGGAGCCGTGTTGTCAATCTCATAAACATCATCGCTCCACTTTTGATATCTTTGTCCTGCTTCGTTAGTTTAGTGCTTCTTTACCTCTGACCTGTGCGCAGTGATTTATGAACATCGCACTCACATAAAGTACGTACATGTTTGAATCCCATGTACAATATACACACAAAGATTATATTTATGTCCCTCTTAATTTATTTAAGGAAATTAACTGGTGCTAAAAAAAAAAAAAGTTATTGATTTTCTCTGTAATGTTTTGGGACAACACTAATGTCCACACACTTAAAAAACAAAAAAAACAATGGAGCTTTGAAAATTCTCAGATTTGATTTAAAGAGAAATTCCTTTAAAATAACATTTGACATATTCTGCTCAGTGGCTTCGGGTGTTCTCTGTTCAAATATCAAATGATTGATTATTTAAAGGGGATTTTGAGAAAGAAAAACAGTTGGTACACTTTTAAAGAAATTGACTGTGTAGGGAAAACAGTGTGCGTAAAAAACAACAACAACAAACCATAGAGGAAACACATTTTTATTCCAGAATTTGAAATTTGTCACAATTGAGTTTGCAGTAGGGTTTGTACATTTACAAATCAATTTTAACTCAGTAAATATGAACAATATACTGATGATTAAAACAACTGCAACTTTTAAAATAGCAAAAGCAAAATTCCCTTCATATAAATCTGAAAAATACACATTTCTCAAATTAAAGTAATTCAAACATAATTCCCTCACAACCACAGTTAAGCAGGCTTGTCAGTCATTCTCCATCTGAACCTTCATTAGCTCTGACAAAAGCAGACTCAGACTTGTGTAAAACATGCAGAGGAGTCCAGACTAAATGAAGCCCGTATGCCCCGTTCTTCCATTCTTTCCTTTTTCTCCCTCAGTGTTTTCTTCTCTCGATCCCTTTTCTCTTTTAATTTGGCCCCTCTGTTTGTTTTTCTTCATTCTTTCATTAGTTGAAAAAACATAGCAGGCATTCCAGCTGTAATACCACCGAGATTCAGTATCAGTGCACGGCTTTGGATTCGTACATGTGAGTGTTTTAGTGGTGAAAAGACTGAAAAAGAGAGCGAGATGGTCGTACACTATTGTCATGTTGTATTCCCTCTTAACCATTCATTTATATACTATGCATACATGTAGACAGATATTAGCCACAATATGGGACATTGTGGAAATACTGTATATCTATTACATTCAATCACTGAAAATTTTGGTTACATTGTAAATTTCCACAACATTACAAAAAATAGAGTTTCAAATGAGTCCTTATTTTATGAAGACTTTGTAGTTTTGCACTATGTCTATTTTACTTGTGTTATCCCTACTGACAATTCAGGTGGAAGAACTTTTGTCTCACCACGAAAGTATGGAAAAAGTTTTTCAGTACAAGTGTATTTGACAGTATGTACAGGCACTTTCCGCCCAAGGTCAAAAAATGATAGTATTCCTTTGTCATAGTCTAAGTTCACTCTGACCTTCTGAAGAAATGAATCTTCCATTACTTTGGCATCGCCTTCTGGTGTACATTCAAACAGAATGTCAGCGCACATACACACATAGATGCCCCAGATCTTTTTAGAATCAGAAACTCTGGTTCGAGCAGCCACACCAACAGCCCAGTAACCATCAACCTCTACATCCCAGCTGTGCTTTCCAGAACTAAAGCCTTCATATCCAAGAATATCTGAATCATACAGCCTTTCAGGGTTTTGAGGAAATAATGTAGAATCGCATGATGTTAAACAAGTCAAATGTTCTGATACAGTCATTCTCTGGGAGCAAGTGTTGGGATCCATAACTACAGGAGCTTTTGGGGACAGAAATAGAAATAAAAGGTTTTAGTACAACACACTGTTCTTTTATTTAATGAAAACATTTAACAGGTACTTGCAAAAGTCCCAGGTACTTCAGATATAAGGTCAAAAAGGTGAGTCAGAAACAATATTTTGCTTACTGTATTGGATTAGAGTCTTCATTTTTATCCAGACTGAGAAAAGCAGTTTCCCAAGGTGTTTGGCCTCATCGATCAGAGCTCCTGATGGAGTGACTGGATCTGAGAGTGTGCACTGAGATCTGAAAGAATAGATAAAGGTTAAAACAAAACAAAACAAATGCACTGCCAGTGATTTTCATTTGATTTATTTATTTATTTTGCCGTTTTGTTCACATCTAGTCACCCAAAGAGAAGTGAGTGGTTATGATGGATTTTCATACTTGAACACACCATTAACCAGCATTTTCTTGTACTTACCGCTCCATAGTGGATTTGATGTTCTATCATATAAAGAGGAAAGAAATTTTTTTTAAATAATCAGTACTTCAGATTTTGTTAGATGAAAAAATCTAAATCAAAAGTATTGATTACACACATACCATCATAAATGCCATGTCTCCTGCTTTCATCTCCTCCTCTAAGGTTTTGATTTTGTCTTTAAGTGAGGAGATCTCAGCATTCATTATTAAGATCTCCATGTTCATTATCTCACTCTGGAATACTGCCTCCTCCCTAACTGCATCTATCCTCCCAGCTTCCTCTGCTCTCAGGAACTGGTAAAGCTTCTGAAACTCTCCTTTGATGATCTTCTCTGTATCCTGGGCCTGGAGCTGAGCAGAAACACAATTTTGATGTAAGACAAGACACAATGTTTGTTTTGCCTTCAATGGCGTCGTAAGTTACCTTAATGTGGTTAGCCATTTCATCATATCTGAGTTTTTCCCTTTCAAATGTCCCCAGTTTGCTCTTCAAGTGCATCACCTCAATTTTGATTTTAGTCTACAAATAAAGTGAATAACTATTACACAGTATACAGGAGATCACTTACTTACTTACTTAGAAACTCTGCCTAATATGGGCATGTTGATTTTTTACAAAACGTTTGATAACTTTTGTTAACTACCAAATTTAAAACAAATATCCATGCACTGCTTACTCTGTGCTCTTCTGCTGCTTCATTGATGGGGACACAGTTGTGGTTCTTGTGTTGTTTTGCATCCCTGCAAACCACACAGATGAGCTGCTGATCATCCTGACAGAAGAGTCTGAGTTTCTCGTCGTGCAGACTGCAGAGCTCCTTAGATGCTGATGCAGCCTGACTCCTCTCTCTTCTCAGGTTGTCAGAGAGATTTCTCAGTGCCAGGTTACGTGGTGCCCGAGACATTGGAAATATTTCTTTACAGACCGGGCATGCCTCCACCACTCCTCAAGACAATACTTACAGAAGCTGTGACCACACAGCAAGACAACGGGATCCTTAAATATATCACAACAAACAGGGCAGGTGCAGTCCAGTTCAGACTGTGATACATTAGAAGCCATTTTGTTGTTTTGTCCTCTGGTTGTCTCTTTCTGTTTCTCTTAAGCAGCCTTACTTTCACTTTTGAAAAGTCACTTCTGTTTCCTCAATTTAAGTACTCACAGTTCAAGTAGCTTCAAAACCTCTCATAAACTGACAGCTACCTTAATAAATGTTCTATTTACTATATTGTCTTCCTGATATTCATTTGAAAATCCAAGTATGTAGGACAGCTGTGGTTGTGGACCTTCTTCCTGTCCACTAAGGAAAAAACTAGGGGAGGAGCTTTGTTTGACCCTGTGAAACACAATCACATGGTCTGCTCTGGCCAAAGAAGGAGGAAATATACTTTTCTTCCCCAGTTGATTTCTATTAAGCAAAAAAGGGGAAAAAAAAGACTGGACTTAAGAAATATTGTATTATTATAAGTTTCCCCTAGGTTTCTTTAAAAAAAAAAAAACTCTTAAAGAAAAAAACTGTTTGTGCATTAGAATGTATGATGTATGATACTGTGTTGATTAAATAAAAGCCACGATGTAGATGAAAAGGTAGAATACTGTACAATTGTTGTACCAAAATGGTGCTGTTGTAGTATTTTGAGAATTCTGATTACATTTTCATTATGGCTATTAAATACTGGTATTTGTGGATTTACAGCAGCAACGTCCCTATTTTACAGGCGACGGAGTTACAGGTGCACTTTGGAATTAAAGGTAGCTAACATACTACAAACCAGAGGGAAGCTGAAGCTTGGGAATGAGCAAAGAAATTCCAAACATCCCGGAGATAATTCTCTGCATTATCAGTTTAATATGATGTGCACTGTAATATATGTACTATTATTATGTGATAACCTTACTCATGTTTTCTTTCAAATGAAGGAGTTTCGGTATATTGAAGTTAGGCTATATTTTGTATCCCTTTATACTTTTATTTTATTGGCTCAAGAAAACCTAAAACCGGGTTTGTAAAACCGGGAGATAACCGACGTCACAATGGTGGTTATCAACTTCTTTATTAAGTGGGTCTTTCTGCATCAGTTTCTGTGCATACTCACATAAAAATGTGAGTATGATGCTTCTTACACATAAAATGATCTCTGAGTATGAGTGCCACCTACTTACACCTACCTGTAATCAGAGATTTTATCTGATGATGATGAACTGGTGATTAAAAATGTGTAAATAACATTAAAAAACAGTAAAATGCAAGGCTGTTAAAATTAACCAGGTTTATGTAAATAGCAAATAACATCAGAGTCAATATTCACAGTGTGTAACATATTTGTGTTGTAGTGAATTGTTTAATTTGCAAACTTTCATGTCTGGAAACGACCCGTGTCTTCCGCCTTAGTGCTTTCTTATAGCGTTAATGTGTTATTTAAATAAGGCAATACTCTTACACTTTTTTCGCACTGAGTACTTGAAAGGATATATTTTATAAATCAAGTTCATAATTGCAGGTTTATCCAACTTACGGTAATTATAGCATTTACATTTGGCTGGGTTTGGTCATTATGATCAACAAACACCTGCTGCATAGCTATGCTAAAAACAATTAAGGAAAAAATTAAGATATTTTTCCTGGAAAATGGGACTGAATTTGGGAAGTTACTGGAGTTGGATTTACTGTCTTGTATGACACAATAGCCTTTTCAATGAAGCTCATTAGGACTGCATCAGATGACACTGAACCATCCCTTAGTTATGCTACATTAGATTTAGGGAGTCATGTGATCATTGGGCCTTTCAATGTAAAGTGCCTTGAGGTGATTCTTGTTCCAGTTTGGTGGTACATATATAAAAACTGAAGTTTCCAAATTGATGGCTAACTTAGATCAAGTCACTGTTACAAGCAAAAGCACATCACCAATCATTTTCTTACATTCTCTTCCCCCCACCAATCGTTTTTCTCATGGCCATGCATTTGCATGAAGGCACACACATAAGCTACATCCATCAGATTCTAGACAGTGAAAATTTCTAATGATTTGCCCCCTGACCACTGCAGCAGCTATCAAAGGCTAACTGTTTTAACATGACAGCACTCACCACCATGTGGCTACTACAGCTCCCGCTCTCCCCGCTCTACTTTAAAAAAAATGTGGAGTCTGTCTCTCCCCTCCCGCTTAATGTAACCAACTTGAGACATGGCATTGATTTGATTCAACTGTTGGGTTATCTACATCTCTCACACTACGCAGTGTGAGGTCAGTTACACAGCTTTTCCCACTTACCTACAGGCTGGCGTAATTATTAGAGCAGGGTGCTGTGGTGCGACTGTTTCTATACTTAAATATTATGTCCATAACCATAAAACATTCAATCCACATAAAGCCTAGTGTTCTGGATCTGGCCACAGTAGCATCCCAAGGGTGGTGCTGTAAAGCCGTCCAGAGCCACAATTAGATGGAGAGAGTTGGAAGAAATACTGGATGGTGGCCGGGACTGAACGAGAGCACAGCTGATGGTAAACTAATTTTGTTGGCCTGATACCCCTACCCAATACACACACATACACACACAAACCACATGCTTCTAAGTGAAACACAGACACTGCACTGTGCTTTCACACATGAGAGTAGCCTCTTGAGCCTCTGAATGTAGGACGAAATCACACACTTTCCTG
The DNA here is from genome assembly GCF_001858045.2 of Oreochromis niloticus. NCBI lineage: Eukaryota > Metazoa > Chordata > Actinopteri > Cichliformes > Cichlidae > Oreochromis > Oreochromis niloticus. The sequence goes on from NC_031980.2 coordinate 8,189,342, forward strand.
CTCTTTCCATCTTCTTTCTCAGCTGCTCTAACACACACTTGATCTCCATCTCAGCGAGTAAGGCATATGCTCCATCATCTGCCTCCAGGGACAAAAGACTAAATTCTGGGAAGGAGTTCAATGAGACACCAAGTGTTGGAGAAAAGTGTTGTATGATATTTGAAATGTGTTTGGAGACCGTAGAACATTTTTGATATAGTATACATATTTAAATTTAAAAAATCTCATAGCATTTTTTAGACCTCTAAAGCTCATCTCAGCTCATTAAAATGACATAATTAGACATTAGACCTTCATGCATGAAAAAAGGTGTAACTGTAAATTGACCTCATTTAGAATCCGCAAATCTATAAACATGCAAATCACTCCTCGCCTCTGTAAACCCTACTCACAAGTTCTCTTGTGACAAAGGGGTGGGCTACACTGCTGAAGTGTGTGTGTTTTGTTAAGCGGGAGAGGGCCTTATTAGTAAGGCCTTATCAGTGCCTTATTAGTAAATCAGGAAGTCTGTAACCCAGCTAGGGCACCGTTCTGGTGGGTCAGAGGAGAGAAAAGACCTCATGTCCATCCCCTCCTGCCTGGCCATGCAAATCACACACATTTCTTTCAAGTGCAACTGTTCTCCTTGGATATGTCTTCTTCTGTTCAGTGCAGGATAAAAGTCACCTCAAGGTGCTTTATCATTGCAGGGTAGAGACTCAACAAAAATAAAGAGAAAACTTTTTAGATGACCAAAAATGAATAAACACTTGGCGACAGTGGGAAAGAAAAACTCCTTTTTAAGAGGAAGAAACATCAGATAAAACAAGACCAGGGAGGAACAACTTGCAATGACCAGTTGGGGAGGAGGGGGAAAAAAGAGCAGAAAAAGATGTGAGAAAAGACTTGACTCACATTAAGAAGGTGAATTTCATAGCCATAAATATTCTTAAGATAAATGTGTCAGATAAATGTTTCTCATACAATTCTTCTTAACAAATGATCAAAATTACTAAAATATGACCAGTAATACATTTCAAGCATTTGTGGCAGATGGCTGCCGCTCCCTGAGTCTGGTTTCTTCCTGTTTAAAGGAGGTTTTTCCTTCCCACTGTTGCCAATTGCTTGCTCATAGGAGGTGGTCTACTTGTTGGGGTTTCTCTCTATTATGGTAGGGTCTTTACCTTTACCTTACAATATAAAGCGCCTTGGCATGACTGTTTTTATGATTTGGCTAAATAAATAAAACTGAATTGAATTGAATAGTTTACGTCCTGCATCTGAGTGTAAATTGTGACTGCACAGTTTATGATGTATATAAAGGCTAGTGGGTAAGATGAAACACAATTTTATTTCTACATTGTGGCTCATTTTGGATAACATCTTTCAAAAACTAAAGGACTACACCTATGGTTGCAGCAACCAAACATCACCAAGTAGACCAATGTTATCCTTACTACGCCTGTGCCCCTCCTCTTCCTCTCTGCTCAGTGTGTGTTTTTGTCACTGTGACACACAAATTGGGGGCAGAGGATGAGCAGAGGACAGGCAGGTACACATGCATCAGCTCTGAAACAGAGCAGGAAAAAAAAGCTGCTCAGCCTCAGCTTGCAATGTGGCTCCTTAGGCCTGCTACATATGAAACTTTCACTATCTGAATGCAAATTGTTATTTTTTAATGATTAACTAAGTTAAAACAAAACAAAAAGAAATTTTGAGGAGCAATGTAACCAGAGGAGCAGCTCTGCAGCAGGGCATTACATGAATTTACGACGTGTGAAATGTTTCCTTTGTTCCTCCCTGTGGCAGCTTGCTCCGGGCAATTAGAGAAGGCAGTGACCTGAAGTGAGCTCGTTACCCCCACAACCTATCATCAGCCCACATAATTTTTGTTCAGTATGATATGATTGACTGGAAATCTTTTCATATGCTCTTTTTCAGCTCTTGCAGTAACACGGGGTTAGTGGTAACATGCAAGTAGCTTTTGCCTTCTGCATTTCCAGCTTAAATAGCTGTTAGAAGTGTAATTTATCATCATGTTTTCCCAGTATTGTGGTAAAATCTTACACCAAGCCGTGGCACCTTGCCAAAGTCTAAATTGCTCCACACTTCTTCTTTTTTTTCTGGGCACTCGGCCCCTGAAATAAACTCCATTTGCCATTCCATTTTGCAAACCAATTTGAGATGTAGGGTGGGGGCAGGAAAGGGAGAGGTATAGGTTAGCTGTAGTAATAACCATAAATCACCTCTGAAATGCGGCCATGTCACATGCCACACTGCACCACTAATGACCGGACCCATCTTTCACCGGGTATTTTTATCTGTGTGCCCTGACACTCGACTTCTGGAATCGTCCTCTCGTTTTACGTCGTCAGCACCTCGGCCAGGACTGAGCACAAGTTCCTCACATATCTATAAATACCAGCCAGCTAAATGGCATTTTCTCTCAACCCACCCCCTGCTTGGCAAGAACCGGGAGCTCTGTGACTTGGCACACAGGCTCACAGTCCTACGCCACGAAACATCTTGGGGCTTAGCCCCCCCGCACCCCACCCCAGCGTCACCCTCCAGAGAACAGCTGGCCAAAAAAATAGATCCATCTGCCACTGCCTTCAAATTCCAAAGTGGTCTCAGTTTAATTGAAAAAGCGTCAATCGGGCTTCACAAAATCGTGTAAAACATGACAAATATTGGCACACTGGGTCTGCTTTAGGCCGCCTGTTGGATTAACTCGTTAGACTGCTGATGTAGCTGAAGCATTAACATACTGTACGTCAGCGCATGTCGGCTCATACGCTCAGGCAGACTCACACACACCGAGAGGAACACACAAACACCTGTACATGCTTCCTTTGTGCAGAATGTTCTGCCAAGTTTTTTAAGCTTGCTGACATGCGGCACTAGAGACTGCAGTTCAGCAACAGCTTCTTGCTATTCTGGGATGTGTCACAGCACGAGGTTTTAATTCATTCTGCCAGAATGTGTCAATCACTTAGCAGCGGGGTCCAGGCCTGGGTTCTGCTGCTGGACTGAGAAGCAGGAAGGCACAACAGGCTAGGCCTTATTAAAGGAGTCAAACAAGGATTCAACTAAACTGTGCTATTCATAGACTTTCTTCAGAGGTGGGGTGTTAGAGGGGATGAGCGGGTAGCACAGGTGAAACAGACTGACACATACACAACAACAAGTTGGCTGTTTACATAGTTTAAACTAGGTGACAAATAAGAAAATGAGACTGATATTTCCAAGTCTTTATATTAAAAGAGAGTGGGGGTACTAGTCACAGAGCACGGTGTTTCACCTCCTTTCAAGATAACACTCTAAGTCTATTTTATAAGCCTTTTTTTTAAATTGCTGTGTATTTGAGAGTAAATGCAACTACAGCTTTCTCTTTCTTCTACCGTCAGGGTACCATTTGCCATGCAAGTTCCTGTACACAAGCCATGCCAAGGGTTTGAATTTGACCCGCCCAATGCGGTGCCAAAACACACATATCAGTCATCATGCGATGTCATGCCAGCTACAAATGGCATCAAATGACTTTGCACTACTTATCCTGTCCAATTCCATGTGATAAATGATGAAAAAGTTGAATTGTGCAGCAGTGTGACTTTGGAAGATGACAGACCTCATTTCTGTGCCCTGTCATTTGGTGATCACTGTAAAAAATGAACATCGTGAAAGCGGCTATGAAACTTAATGTGAGATACCTTCTGAGGGTGATTAATGTCTTTCTGTTCTTACCCACAAACATAAAGACTTCCATTAGAAGTTATAGTTTTGGTAAAGGGCTGCTCCCACTTTCCTGCCTTTGCTTTAGGGCGACTTTGACTTTTTGTCTCTGGGATTGCCAGTTAAACTGCCAGCCAGTCCAACGAGGAACATTTTTTTGTTTTTTAGTGTTTGTGCAAAGCATTTGAAACCACGGAAACTTTGGCTCTTTTCATCTTACATAATATTACCAAGAAAACTTTGCACATAAACAAAGATTGTGTGTTTGTGAGTGGGTGTATGCGAGGGATAGTAAAAGAAAGTAGTGCAAAGCATGTTTCCCTTTCTTGTATCTGTGTGTGTGTGAGTGGGAGTCTGTGTGGGCATGCGTGTGTGAACATTAACAGGATCTCTAAAGCAACAATCAGCGATCAGTCAGAGTGGTCGCTGACATCACGATCTTAAATAAATGACAGCATGGTAAAAGAGCGCTGATCCGAAGCCAGCGGGGCCCAACAGTCGGAGAATCCATAAGCCATAACAAACAATATTTCAAATAAACAGAACCCATGGCCAAGCCTGTCATCTTTCTGGGGCGTCTCCAAAACAGTCCTGTCTGACTTTACTCTCATGCTGTTTTCTGTTTGTTTTTTCGTTACATCTCCAGCGTGTTTTCTGGCATGCTTGTCCTCTGTCCGATCCCCTGCCTGTAACTGTATACAGATTAACCACCACATTTTCCCTCTGTGTGTTTGCATAAGTTTGCATTTTTGCCTTTCATGTTTACTTATGTACTGTGTATTTTTAAAAAGCTCACTTTCTAGGGATGTTGTTTTTTTGCTATACAAATACAGTAAAAGGTATATATATATATATATATATGTATTTGATATACAAGTTTTTTCTGAATCCTTTATAATACTGGATTAATGAACTAATTGGAAACCAGATAGACAGATTCATAGATGTTTTTGCTCCAGTGGGATATATAAAACTGTGAGCACATCATTTGGGCCAAACTATTAATAAGAAATCATTTTGGTCCCCTCCACCCCACCCCACTCTGAACCCCATTACTTCTTTGGACTCTTGCCCGGTAGTATCCGCATGGCAGCTGGACGCATGCGCAGGAGCAATCTTCATCAGCAATGTCCCATGCCTCTGAACAGCCTGGTGCTCAAACTTGGACGCGGACTGAAAATAATGTTGTTTCCCGCGGGGGCGAGCGTTCCGGTCACCGAAAGCGAGCCTCGGGACTCGTGTTTGAGTTTGTAAAATTGTTTTAAGGACTCCGAATAACTCATCGGCTTGTTTTTGGACTCTTGCTGATAATGGTAAGCAGTAGCTGAGTGTTTTGATCCCGGTCAGTGACAGCCTGCAGACGGCAGGGAGAGCTGTGCGGCGATCACGCTGTACTTGATTATGAGCGCTCGCAAGAAGTGAAGAGAATCTGGGAGCTGATTTCTTGCTGGGACGACAATACTTTTAACACAGGTATGTTTAAACTAGTTTGTGTTTTTCCCAGACGGCTGTGGCTTTATTATTAGACACTTAAATTGTAGGTCAGGTGGCAGAAGCGAGAAAACTGTCATGGTTTTGTTGAGTTTGATTAATTCCGATTTCAAAACATTTATATATATAAAAAAATCTGTAAAATGTATCAGTAACAATTAAAGGAATTATCCTCCATCAAAGAGTGACAGACTCCAGTTTTCTATAATATTATTACTAATATAAGTCTTTACTTTACCTTATTGTTGTTGTAAGGCCAGTGCATGCCCGTTAATAACAGTGATGTGTTAAGTGTGTGTCCATTTTTCTCAGACTTCATCCCAGCCCCGGAATCTCGGCTCACCGATAGATTACCTGATATTATACAAGTGGACAAAAAATAATATTAATAAAGATTTAGTGGTTGCTGTAATTTTTTGCTGAAACATGGCGAAATGACGTCAGATCCTTCCTTGTAAAATTGAATAGTTGTGCAAAAGGTTTTTCGTATTAAAAAGAAAAGAATGATAAAATTACAGTGATTATTTTTTTGTCATACATCAATCTTTAACTGCAGGTCAGTGCGGTCCATCCTTTTTTCCCCTCTCAGTTTGTGGACACATGAAGGAGTTTAGTCCCCTTGGTGTCCCCTCAGTTCTCAGTCTCCATCCCTCCGCGTGTCCACGGCTTTTTCTCTCCATCTCGCCTCTCATCCCACGTGGAGTTTGTGTTTATATTTGATATGTAGGAAATGGGAATCTTATACCACTGCCGGGCTCTCAGGGCTTGAATGGCCCCTGGCTATTGGCCTGCCTCTAACAACATGACAAGTTACACGCCGACTCAAAATCTGATAGGGGCCTACTGCTCCGTAATCCATACAGATTAGATTTCACATTAAGGGCTCATACTTAAACAACGTGCATTAATGCGCAAGATTTAGAGTGTGGAGAATTTCTGGAAAATTGTAAACTACTGCACTGGCCTTCTATCTCATTTTACATTACGGCTCGGTTATTCTAAGGCTGATAATCTCACCAGAAATGTGAAATATTTAGAATTAAATATTTTAATGCAGCCAAAGGGGATTTGTGGGTGTTGGCGTTTGCTAGTATATTTAAATTTTTTCAATGTGTTTTGTTTTTTTTGTAATTATTGTTAATTTGTTTATTTGTTAATTAGAGGCCATTTTAAGGCATTAAATAATCCCGTATATATATACTGTATTTCACACGTCACATTTGTTTCTATTTATTCATTATATTTGTCCTCTAGTGGGAGAACTCTAAGAGTATCCGTTTCATTATCTGGAAACTGTTTTAGGAGTAGAACCCTGTCCCGAAACGGGGAGGGCTGCAAAACACACTGTTTTATCCCTTTTAAAATGACCAGAATAAAGAACAGCATCGCACTCTTACATTTTCTAAGTCTTTTTTTGTACTTAAAAAAAAATAACTCTTATATGTATATCGTATTGTTTATAGAAATGTTGCGTTAGGCCTAAACCTGCCTAGCAGAAAAGATTTTATTATCTTCATGTCAGGTAATGTGCGGTTCATCTTTATTTTATTTTTATTAATTAATTTATTAATTTATTTTTTAACTTTTTAGGTTAAAAACAAATGTAAATATTGACCATTTAAACGTCAGAGGCCTTAGGGATTTTTTTTTTTTTATGTAAACAGTTTAAATTTTGCACAGACTAATCCTTAACTGGTAATCTTGGAAACTGCTCGTGTCATTTAAAGATCGATAGCTGCATATAAGCGATTGCTAAGACAGCGAGGTTAAAGTCGAATTTAACATGTGACTTTTCACTGCAGTCCCTCCGACCAGCAGCAGTCTGCGGTTTGTTCAACATTCTCCTTCCTTCGGCTTTTATAGCGTGAAATTACCGCAGTGTAGCTATTTGGTCCACTTTCTAACCCTCCGCCGTCCCATATGTGTTTCTTATGTCGCTGTCAATAGCCATAGTGAGAAATATAATTCTCTCTTCTGGGACGCCGAAGGAAATGGCAGGCACTATTGATTCCCTGTTTAGTGTCAGGTAACTGCTGGGTGGGTTTTAGGGCCGTGCAGGACAGCTGGGGCAGATAGACAGCATCATTTAATAAGAATTAGTCTGACATTTAAAAAAAAAAGAAAAAAAAAAGCAACATCCCCTTTTAATCAGCAAAACTCCCTTTAGGTCAGCTGCTGCATATTTGTGCTATAGTTTAACAAAATAAAAAAATAAATAAAAAAGGAAAACTAAGACAAATGCTCCATTACAAGCATGAAGTAAACTTTGCTCTTTGTGGGTTTACTGCCCATCACGTTTCCGCTAAAGAAGAATAAATCATGAAGGGAAGGGTGAAACCCAGCCAGATCGAATAGAAGGCTGATTATGTCCTCCACAAAGGTGAGAGAGAGGAGGAGAGGGCGGGAGGGAGAGAGAGGGTGAGGGTGGGGGTTGAGGGAAGCAGGGAGGCTTGGGCACAAATCAATTCACCTGAGAGACGCATTATTGTCTTCGGTTTCAGGCTAGGAGGAGCTGAGCGCTATGAAAAATTAAAAGGATGCCAGTTAGTTTAAAGGATCGAGCCAGAAAACTCCACAGTACACACACACGCAAACACACTCGGCAACAAAATGCTGCTCAGATAGAGGAACAACTTGGAGTGCCCCAATTTTATGCTCATACCTGTCCATATTTTAGGAAAACCATTTTAGACCCTGATCAGTCTTTGTGATAAAAGTAAACAAATCCCTTGTATCTGTCTTTTAGAAAGAGCAACACACTTGTATGCACATTGTATTATTCACTATTACAGAAAAAAAGGGTTACAGTAAATAAAAAGTGTATTTTGATGGAGAACTTGAGATAGGTACAGTTAGTGGCACTCTTTACCACATTGCTGGGAACAACAGATCTAATGACGGGGAGGACCTTTGTGTTTGCAGGTTGTGTGTGTGTGTGTGTGTGTTTGCAGCTTATTCTTTTTTCTGACACCTTTTGCGCAACATACCAGAAAGGAGCCATTCAGTGTCACCCTGTTGGGATAATGGCACCGTTTTCCATTGTTTTGTTTTGTTTTTTTCAGTCCTTTGTTGCCGCGTCACTCCGTGCGTGACAGTAGCGACAACAAGACGAGGACGCATTGTAGCTTCTGTCCTCATCTGGCTGATCGCAACACCTCATCTTCGCTTAACTTGTAGACAATCACCTCAGGCTTCTCCGAACTCCTCCGCCAACCTGTCTCCTGTCTAGTATTAATAGGGTCACTCACTGTCTTCGTGCGCTAGCCAGCCACTGTGTCTGTGGTCCAGAGGCAGCCAAGCGGCCCTATCACTTACACTTCTCCATTTTCATTGTTGATATTTACTTCTGCAATTATCTCTCCACTTCACCCTCGGCTGAAGATGATATGCTGAAGTTAACGCTACCGCTTCCCTCCTTCGCTCTCCTGTTGCTCACACATAAACGCAGTGACTGAAGGGCTAACCGACAGATGCACACACACGTACAAAGTAACTTAAATGCTGAACCGTGCGCGATTTCATTCACGATATAAGCCATGAAACTCCCAAAAGAGTGGTTTGTTTTTGCTGGGATTTTGGTGGAAAACATCTCAATCTATCAGATGATCTTTTACCATTTTTAACGTGCACTGAAAGTAAACAAAGCGTCACTTTTAGGCTTCTGACATCTATTTTATTTTCCTGTTTTCTTTTTTGGCTTTCAAGTGTGTGGCAGATCAAAGCCAGAGGAGCCATGGAGGCCTCACAGGACCTCAGCGAACAGATGGTGAGTTAAAGGCTACTGTATGTAAGTGTGTGTGGCTGAGCGAGTAAGTATACCTTGTATCGGCCACACAAGTGTGAGGCATGGGTGCGTTAGAGACATACATTGTGTGTGTGTGTGTGCGCAGGTTAATACACAGCAGCTGTGTTTCAGCGAGCGTACAGTAACCATATGGCACCAGTCAGAGTGAATGAGACTTCAGGAGAAACAATGTTGGGCATAGACGTCAATTTAAGAATCGTGTGTGTGAATTTTGTGAGCCGAAGTGTGTAATGCAATTTAAATCACTAATTAAATTGAAAAAGGAGGTAATTTTAAAAAAAATGTGTGCTTTATCTTTTACATTTCAGTCACACACTGACACAGACACACAAATGCACACACACACCACACTGAGCCCGAGGGTTTGTGAGCGTCCCAGGACAGCGGGCCATCTCTGCGTCACTTCAGCGCAGCGTCCCAGTTCTGCTTGTTTAAAGATCAGGCCGTATTGTTGGGAAAATGATTTTGGCGGCGAGCGAGGGCCACTCGCATTTCAAAGTCGTTAGTCAGCCACCAGAACAGGTGTAATTTCATCTTCTTCTCCTCCTCCTCCTCCATGAAGCAGCGTTCTCTCTCCCTCTCCCTCCCTCTCTCTGACCTGCCAGCCTCGACAGTAATAATAGCGCAAAGTGGGACAGAGCCCACGAAGTATGTTGTTTTTTTTTTCCCCCCCGACTTTTTGTGCTGCTCTGTTAGTCTCACTTCAGGTTGGATTACAGGCGGACCCCGGCGGAGTACATGTCACTCATACATAAAATGCGCGCGCACACACAGACACGCACACAAAAACAACATAAAAACACAGAAATAAAGAGAGAACAGAGAAAAACATCCATCTTGTCTTGCCGCTATCGCGACATCAAATATTGATGTGCATATTCCACAGTTACTTCACCTACTTTAAATAGGGCGGTGATATCATCTATAAGTGAATTTGAGCTGCGGCTCAAAGACATTGATTAATTGTTCGTGTTGGAAATGAGATATCGGAGCAAGGACAGAGATTTTTATTAGTTCGATGGTTTTATAGGCTGAGATTTGTGACTTCTAAAATGTTCAGGCTCGGCGGTTTCTGTAAAAGGGTCAAAGCTTACTTTGTAACGTGGACAATGGGAGAATTCAGGTGTGTTGGTATTTAGGAAACTCGGTATATGGTTTTCACATGTGGACATAGCTAAAATCAATACAGGTCAATATAATAGCCCTGCACTAATCCTACTTTCAGTTATTGGAAAAATTGAGGGTCATTTTGGGAAGTTCCAGTTCCAACACGCGACAGTATGCTGTAACTGTACTTCAGGACTGAGACTGAATTACTGTAAGGGGGCCACTGTTTTCAGGTATATTGCTAAACTTTGAACTGCAGTCTAATTTCAGAGGTTTATCAAAAAGATAAAGAAAACTGCAATTTCATCTGAAACGGTTAAACCAGCTGACATTTTTTCCTTTTAAAAACAGTACAAAATATATCAACCTCAAATACATTCAACCTCTTTTTCAAGGCTTCAAATGGAAATTTAATTTGCAGCTTTGCTCGTATTGTTTCAGTCTGATTACAGCTGAACCTTTAAACCTTTGATTCTAAGTATGAATGACAGCTTTAAGGTCTGACTGAACGTTTTAAATTATAAACTTATCCTATACTTGTAAAAAAAAATTTTCCTTGGAAAGCTTTCCTTTTGGTTTTAGTCTTTAAACTGAAATTGGCTAATTCTTTCCCCGCGCTCCTTCATTGAAATAGGCGTGTCTCGGGTGACTAAGAAAACAACGCAGACCTCACACACAAGGTTTCGGGGAGTTGTCTGTTGATATTTAATACCCCCACTCCTCCTCTTTACCCTTTAAAGTACCCTTACTTCCTCCACCCCGCCCTTTTCCCACCACATCCATCGCACGTCATCTGGGTTATGGTCCGGCGTCCTCTCTGGCCGCCTGCCTGTCGAGAGCCAGCCTGCCGTCTGGGGTCCTCTGGGAGCGCTGGAAAGGAGCCCAAGACGGCGCTCGCACTGGTTCGCTCTGAAGCGTTGCTTTCAGCTTCTTGAGGTGTTTCGCTCCACCTGTTGTCGCATATTTTGTTTCAATTTGGAGAAAAGCCGTTGTTTTTTAGGTGATGCTCTATGAGATGATGTAGACGAATACAGCACTTTGTATATGAATTCAGCTGTGAACATAAGGAGATTGCAATGACAGATCAGCGTCAGTCATTGAGTGCACACACAGAAAACAGAAAACGCATACAAACTCCACACACAGTCTGAAGAACTCCTGATCCAACAGAGCTCCGATTGAAGTCTCCAGTCTTTGGCTTGGTGGGGGTGGAAGCAGTGAGAGATGGGGGAGCAGGAGCATTTGTTGACCCCAGGGAGCTTTGCAGGATTTAAAATGTTGAGCCACCTGAAGGGAAAAAAGTAAGAGAGATGGAGAAGAAGGAAAAAGCGTCTGAAACAGGAGGGGAAAGGGTTCTTTTAGCTTTAGCCTTTTCCTCTGGTGCACTGGGAGAGGCCCCTAGTATGGCAGCTGTCCTAGTGTGTGTGCATGTGTGTGAGACACAGAGCGAGAGACCAAGTAGGAGAAGGAAAGGGGTCAGGTTGCACCCCTCTTTCACCCCTACAACCCCATACAGACACATTCACACAAACTTACATGCAGCAGCAGTAGCTTAATACGACTACAGCCCAACCCTGATTGCTAAGATTGCACTGGCGTCATAGATGGCCGTTTCGAAGTCTGCCCGGCAACGGGACAGATCACAGAAGTGTGGAGTGTAACAGCTACCCCACTGGCATCCCTCTAGTAGGCTGGCATCCTAGCTGTGGCACCAAGGGGCACTTCAATTTCAGCTTGGTGTACAGTGCTTCTCGTAAGATTTATGTGTAGCTGACAGCTGAGTGTTGCTGAGTGAGTCTTCTCTCTCTGTGCAAGAAACGCTGCAGATTATTTTGAGTAAAATCAGCACGGGAGAAGGCAGAGGAGTAGGGAGGGCAGGATACGAAATATGGCATGCACAATGTAGACAATAAATGCTAAATTATATTAAACAGTTGGTACACTGCATGCAGTTGCAGAGAAATGTTGACAAGAAAGCCAAGCAAATGGGAGCAGATTCAGAAAATCATAGCATAGCAGTAGCTATGATAGTTTTAAGATTGCATGCAGAAGAATGCTTAGAATTTCCACATGTACATATATTTAATTGAGAGAATACCTTTCAAGGACCGACAAACTCTGAGCCTCCATCCCAAAGTTTATATTAATGTAGTATTCAGGTTGACTAAACATTATATTGTTAAAGCATATCTACAAACTTTAGCATGAGCCAAATATGGTAAGTGCTTACAATTTTAGCAGGAAATGCTAGTTTTTGGCCAGTCAGTTAAAACGGGGTTACCATGGCAACACCGTTTGAGCTCAATGGTGCGTGTGGGGAAAAAAAAAAATCACATTAAACTGGAGAAATTCACTGAAAAATGTGTTAAACTGTTGGACACATGTTTAATCTCTAAAGGACTTCTTTCCCCAGTCACTAAATCACTCATCAGCACCTGAACCGCTAAATAAGCCAAACCTGTTGTTGCACTGATGCAACAATGGATAAGACTCACAACAGATTCCCAACAGTTCTAAACGTGTGGCATTGCATAGCTGCTCGTTACTGTAATAAAAAATGTAGGGAAGTGCACAGCACAATTTTTTTCCTTGGCTTAGTGCATCCATACCATGAATCGTCCTGGTGCTGTGAGGGAGGGTTGTTCAGTATGTTAGCCTTCATGTAACCTGCAGAGGGAAAAAAACACCCAAATCCCCTTTAAACCTTATTTTATGACCAAACTTTAAACTGTTATATTGTGTTATTGCATATCAAACAATGAATAATTGATTATTTTACTGTGTGTTGTTTCCTGTCCTCTTTGAATTTAAGTAATCGAATCAGTCTTTTTTTTGTTCTTCTGTGCCAAATGTTGGAAAACGGGCAAAATCCGCACAGGTGATCGTTGATACAGGATCCTACTTTTCTGTGAAAACTGGAAAAATAACTTCCACCGAGCTTTGTGTGTTCACATTGTTTTTATTTAAGACGCGTGAAACAACCAAAACATCTGTCTTTCGCCAAAAGCCCTTCAGTCCATGCTTTGGTTCAGATAAGTTATAACTCATATATGAGAATAGAGTGAGAGTCTGTCTGGCCAGAGAAAGGCAGCTAGGTGTGAGGTCAGCGGGTCACAGACAGCCCCTGAGCCAGTCAAAGCCTGACAGAGTCAAAGCCCCCAAAACAGACTGGAGAATCCATCTAGAAGCCAGAGCAAGTGGCGTGGGCTTTCTAGAAGAACACACCAGACAGGAAACCACATGATATGTGTGCTTTAGTGTCTGCTGTGTGAGAGTACGAGTGTGTAGGTGTTTCTTTCTCTGTTATACGCATATACTCTCTGTGGTGTGGGATGGCTGAGGTCATCTGAGTGGAGACTGTCTAATACTGTGGCCATGCTTGTTTAATGGAAGTCAATCAGGGCTCTGTATTTCTTGCCAAGATTCATCACTTTATTGATTACTCTGAGACTTCTCAAGAAAATCCCTATATTGCCAGATGTGAGATTTTAACATAGTTGGTTATTATTTCTTTCTTTTCTTTTTTTGTAACTGACGTGCTGAACTGATGCTTTGAATTTGCTCTGTAAAGACAAAACACGTTTAAAAAGTAAATGCATAACCCCAAGAAGAAGTCATTATTAAAATAGTAAAACATTTTCTTCTTTGTTTGCAGTAACTTCCATAAATAGAGCCGTCGATATAGCCCACCTTTTGTTTGGCCCCAACTTCTGGCTAATGCTCATCTGCCATTGGTTCCAAAAAGAGGCACATATTTCCTCATTTTGCTGGGAAGGAAATGAAATTGCAACAATTGTGCTTTGGTTACGGAGGAACCTTCTGCCTCGCCTGCCGCGAGAACTTCCTCTGTTGCTCTGCTGGGAGATTGGATTTCTTTCTCTGCAGCAGCGCAGAATCAGAGAGGTGGGAGAGAAGGGTCGGCGAGGCTGTGACCTGTGTCTCTGTGCTGACTTAACTATTGCTACAACTAATGGCTGTTTTCATTATCTGCCACTTTGTTTCTTGTTTTAAGCAGAGATTAATGTCTTATATTATTAGTGTTCATAGTCATGAGCATGGCCAAGTCACATATTTAAAAAAAAATCCATTTAAAACCAAAAGATCTTCAGTTTTTCATTGAATCTGACAGTTTGGAATTGGAATTTTGAATTTGTGTGCAATTCACGCTTTCCCATCTCTTAAGAGTATTCCTTCATGAATACATTAAAATAATATTAATATTAATTTCTTACATGTTTGTGCTTTGTATTTGGTACTGGTGTTAGCCTGTAAAAGTTCTGCATGCAGTAGAACAATGACTGGATACATTGAAAGTAAAGAATGTATTTATTAATCTTAATATTGATGAAAGACTTTTTGTTTTTTGTTTTTTTGCGACCACATCTGAACTGCATCATTGCAGCACTGATATCCAAAGAGAAAAAATGAAATCCTTTTTTTTTTGGTTTTGTTGTGTTTTTCTCCTTTTTTTTTTTTTCTTTTTTTTTTTTGCTCCATGTCCTTGATTTTTTTTTTTTTTTTTCTTCGATCTGTCTGACTGACTGTCCCACCTTCTCTTTCCCCGCCAGCCTGCCCGCCTCTTCGTCTCTCTCTGTGTCTCTCTGGCTACAGAGTGATGATTCAGGCCCTATTGTGAAGTCAGCAATCCGATACAGAGCAAGCCCAAGAGCGAGGGTGGGGAGGGAGGAGGGGGTGGATGGAAGGATAGAGAGAGAGAGGGAGAGAGCAGGGGGGATGAGAAACAGGATTATGGGTGTTCTCGTAGCGGCGTCCGTGCTATTGCGAGCCTGAGGCGGTTTGGCACCCTTACCTGTCCTCTGCTTTACCTGTTGCTCTCATTCTCCAAGTTCACTCTGTAGTCTACGTGTCTTTCCTTCTTTGTTGTCCTTTATCTTTATCCTCCTCACACCCACCGAACTCCTCACCTTTTTTCTTTTTTTTAAACTCCTTGACCATCTCTCTTCTTTTTCCTTTTTTTCTTACAATTACATACTCTCTCTGTCCCCTCAATCTGCCTTCCTTTTTTGTAGACATCTGGTATTGTGAGTGATTTTATTAGGAAGTTGATATGAAGTGTTTCAAGGCCTGGTATGATGGAACAGCTTGCCACTTCTGAGACATTTAACTCCTGTTCGCTCTCCGTGGTGCATAGGCCAGCCGTAACTTCTAATAATCAGCCGCATAAAGAATCCATGAGCAGATGGTGTTTGCGTGGGTGTGTGGGTGTGTGCGAGAGAGACCATACCTTTCTCTGCACTGAAAGTCTCTCCCTGTGTCCCTTTTTTTTTTTTTTAAGGATATCTACCTTATGTTGTACCTCTCGCATGCATGCACACTGTGATGTCATGAGCAGCATTATTTAACAGGCAGCTGGGAGGCCATTCATCATTTAATTAAAAGCGTCTGAAAGGGATCTGAGGCCTAATGAGATTAGCTTTAATTATTGATGCCACTGCTGCTGCTGCCCCACACACACACACAACCTCCAGTGATGACCACCATGGATATTTAGACCGTCTAGTCTTTCAGTCTTAACACAAGTAGTTGCATGCACATTTTTTTGCTTTTCAGTTCTTTTCTTCCCTACCTGATGTCTTCCCAGACGCACACACATCCCATTGATTTTTGTTTCCCTTTGGGATGTCAAGGTGCTGTAGGGGGGGTATATTTGAGGGGGGAGGGGGCTACGGTATGAAGACCAAGCAGGGGGTGCGGTAGCTGTGGTCAGGTTGGCGATGGGGGTGTTGCAGGAAGCTGGTGTTGAGTTTCTTTAGGTCTCTCACACCAGCAGAGAACTTGCTGCTTTATTTTTTTCCCCTTAGTTTCATCGCATTCATACATATCAGTGGATTTATTTTGGATCCATTCTGTTAAGTCCTTGGTTTCTGTACTGTAGCCTGGGCAGAAGGTAATATTTTGTATGGCTTGTGATAACAACTTACTTCATGTCACACTATGAAACATTAGTACAGAACCAGACCCAGACAGCGTTTTCTTCCACTCTGGCTGTAGCTATCATAGCAGGCCAAACCTTTTTAATGTTAACAAGGATCTGGTGTCGCCTTTATTAATGGTTGAAGAACATTGTTAGGTACACTTGCTAGTGTCAGGTTGGACCCCCAAATGTCTTCAGGATGGCCGTAATTCCTCATGGCATAGATTAAAAAAGGTGTTGGAAACATTCCTCAGAGATTTACGTCATGTTGATATGAGAGCATCAAACAATTGCTGCAGATTTATCAACCTCACATCCATGATGTGAATCCTGTTCCTCCACATCCCAAAGGCGCTCTATTGGATTGCGATCCGGTGACTGTGGAGGCCATTTGAGTGCAGTGAACTCAATGTCATGTTCAAGGAATCAGTTTGAAATTCTTTGAACTTTGTGACGTGGTGTGTTATCCTGCTGCAAGTAGCCATGAGATGATGGGTACACTGTAGTTATACTGAGAGCAAAAATAGCAGTCAGCTAAAATATCAGCTAGGCTATGATCACGCTCAGTTGGTACTAGAAGGCCCAAAGTGTGCTAAGAAAATATCCCCCACACTATTACACCAGCACCACCCTGAACTTCTGGTACAAGACAGGATGGATCCATGCTTTCATGTTGTGTACCCCAAATTCTCAGCCTAATATCCGAACATTGTAGGAGAAAGCAAGACCGGTTTTTCTAATCTTCAGTTGTCCAATTTTCATGAGCCAGTGTGAAAAGTAGGCTCTGTTTCCTGTTCTTTAGTGTCAGGAGTGGGGTCTTTTATTACTGTAGCCTATCTGCTTTATCATGTTGTCCATTCATAGATGTTTTTATGCATACACAGGTTGTAATGACTGGTTAAGTTCCAAGGCATTCTCCTCTGACCTCTGGCATCAACAAACATTTTCACCCAAACATCTGCAGCTCACTGGATATTTTCTCTTTATTGGGCCATTCTCAGTAAAGCCTGGGGATGATTGACCCGGTTCAACCAAGTCTAGATGACTTGGGCCGCTATCACATGTTGTTCAGATAATAAAAACTCTGAAGACCTCTGCCCTTCAAAAACCTCTTTCTATTTTCTGTTTAAAATGTAATTCATAATTAAAAATCAATCCATCTGTCCAAGGTCATGACGCGAGATACAGGGTCACCAGTCTGTCTAATTAGAACACCATTAAAAAAAATGAAAAAGTGGAATATTGGCCAGGTAAAATGGTTCCAAGTTAGGCAGATTGCTTGATCAAGGCTTAGAGACTTTTAGAACAGCTCATAACAACACGGTCCTGAAAAGTCGTCTCACTTACTTTTAAGCTTAATCTTTGAAAACTCATATTCCTTCTCTTTCACCTCAAGGCTTTTACAATCATATCATACTTCCCAGGGGTTTCATATATTCTAGTCATAATTTGTACGATTGCATCATGGGGTCTAAACGAGCGATTTATGGGGATAAAGCTAATGCAGGTGGGGAAAGGATGACAAAAGGAAAACTATTGCATGAAAATTACTTATATTACCTTACAGTTAGGGAAATTTGCAAATTAGTTTGCCATTGTGCTGAATTTTCTTTTAATAAAATTTGACATGGGTCCTTTAAACAGCATACTTAATCACAATGCAGCGCAGATATGGGAGTCACTTAATGACACATACTTTATATTGTCATTTAGATCAATTAAGGGTCACTGATTAAGTGTCTGAAAAAGGTTAACCAACAGTTTAATCGATTAAATAGCATTTAGCATTATACTGATCCTTCCAGTTCATTGTACACTTATCTGACCTACTGTCAGACTTTGAAGAACTTCATATTAAGGTGTTTGTTCTGGAGTGTGGTTCTATACCACTAAGTAGTTGAGTGATGTCCTCAGTATGTGTGTGTGTGTCCGTGCACGCAGTCAGCCATGGAGTGGTTTAAGTTTCTCCCAGTTGTTTTTTTAATCACTCTCATCAGATTAGCTGAGCAGGGCCAGTTGAGGCCAAACGCACAATTAACAACCCAGAACCAGTGTGTACGCACACACACACACACACACACACACACACACACACACACACACACACATCCATCACTGACTTTTCATTTGTCTCCACTGAGTAAAGCTGCATTAAATCGTGTCTGTGATCCGTCACTCCCTGAGACAATGAGGAGCCAATTTAAATAGGCGATATGAAGACCACCAGCACGGTGAGCAGCATGGAGATTGGTCTGTTCCCCTCTGCAGCTCTTCCTCCCCCAAACACGTGGATTTACTACCGCAGTTTGACTGAATAAAAACAAACGCTTGGGACTTCAAGATTAGTAAGATGCACTGATGATATCTGCGGTTTTGCTTAAACATAAATGCCCAGAATTTATACTGTGATAAGACATAAATGGAAAAAGAAACACAGTTTTACTGTAAAAGTGCGACTTTTATCAGCGAGCTGCGTGAAACAAAAACTAGATCCACGAGGCGGGCGATAATCATTGACTCCTTGTAGGCAGCCCACTTAGCCTTTAGTGGCTCATTCTGACCTTTGTCAGCAAGCTTGTTAAAAAGGATAAATAATTAAAAAAGACAAAAAACTTGTTTTTTTTTAATGTATTTTTATATTTAAAAAGTATCAGTTTACCTTTGGAGAAGCTGATTACTGTGTTCTAAGCTGTTCTGTTTTGTGCAACATTTTGCTGGCTTCATTTTTATTTGTATTTAAATGTTTATACTTCTAAATGTCTTTAATTGATTAGCATAATGTAGCTACTGCTTGTTGTATTTAGTGAACTCTTTCACTTATGCTGTCTAACTTCATCATATTAGTACAAATATATTCCCCTGGCATGGTTTGTTGAAGACATCCTAAGTCACTCGTTGTTGTGACTTAGTGTCTCTTTCTAAGTAGTTAAAGTTGTGAGCAACACCAGGCTGGCAAATTTATGTAAGCATGACCAGGTGAAGCGAAGTATACGTAGCTAGAAAGACATGGAGGGAGAGAGAGTGAGAGAGGTTTTCGGAGAGTACCTATTTCACCCAAACACCTCCTCCTTCTCCCTGCTCCACAAACTGTTCTCTCCTTTCACTCCCTCACTTTTTTTTTCTCCTTTATAGCTTCCTACTACACCTGAAAAAGGGGCATTTTTGGAGGCATAAAGAGAGGGATAGATTTACACCTCCCCAGGCTTGGGGAACTGTGGGGTGTAGGAGGAGGGAGGGCTGGAGGGTGGAGGCTCGGCACAATGTATTTTACATGAAAGGAAGGGGATAGAGTTACCATCCCGATAACCACTCATACAAACGTGGAGAGCAGAGAGCTTTGAGCAGGGGACAGGTAAACGGGTGACTCTGTGTGCGTGTGTGCATGTGTGTGTGTGTGTGTGTGTGTGTGTGTGGATATGCGTGCACGAGGGGAAAATGCAGAGTATAGATCGAGATGGAGCTTGTGTTTGTGTGGTGAGTAACATCCTTCATGAATGTTTTGTGGTCGACACACCAGCCGATGGCGCAGGCAGGGATGGTTGGGTGATCGTGTTGCACAGGTGTATGCGTGCATGCCCGTGTTTGTGCGCGTGTGCAACGACTGTCCCTCTGTGTCCCATTAACTACGCAACTAAAGACTACACAGCTACATTCTTTGTCTGATCTTGATGGTTTTTAGCCTTTTTTTAAATTGTAATTTAATTAAAACTATAGAATTTATTTAATATAGAAAAACATTTAGTGTCCATTTACATTTACAGTTTTCAAGTTTTAGGATTATCATGAGTAACTATTTAGAGCAGCTGTGACTATTTTTTTCACACCTTTTAGAATTTTATCCAAATCATATAATCAATCATTTTATGAAAAAGAAGAAGAAAAAACTCCATAATTAAGCTGGTCACCCCTCAGTAATAGATTCCTTGGGTCTGGCTCTTTCAGATTAAAAGGAGGGTGTTTTTATCTAGTTTTTTTCTCCTTTGTTGCTAGGTGCTCACTCACAGCACCACCTGGATCATTGTGTTTTTAACTAAAATGTCCTGTAAGGGCTGTTTTAAAGTAGTGGTGCTTTAGTACTTTAAAAGGATGTGCTAAGGACATAAAGAATGTGAATACTTTTAACACCACTAAGGTTAGCTTACTAAACCTAGCCAAACACTGGCCTTAGCTGGGAATTCTGGTGCAATATTGTGTCTTGAAATGGGGTTTTTGGAGACCTGGAATGTTAATGCTTTTGTCTGGAAAGCATTTTAGTGCAACTTCTGTTGATTTAAATGTGCCATATGTCATTTGATCTGACTTGACTTGATCTTCTTGTCTAACTTTAACTGATGAAGTGAATGAACCTATGCTTAGGCCAGATTTAATAAATCAATTCTAAATTTGTTAGATCAACATCAAAGTGCTCAGAAGTGGATTTTTAAAGTGTGATGATGGAGCTAAAAAAAATATAAGTAAATCATGAAAACCGCTAGATAAAAAAGGAGCAGGGTCTGTCTTAGTCAGCCCTCCTGTCGGAGGTGAAGAGATAAACTGCTGTTGTTCCACTTGAAGAACACAGTTATTCTCAAGGGCCTCTTTAAAGTGAGTGAGCCACCTCCATCAGACCCTTTGAAAACACTCCTAAAGTCAACAAAAACCAAAAGTGAGTGCTGCTATTTGACTGTATTAATATAATACCCTCTTCCTCTGCTCAGTTCACTGCTCAGATGTGCCCATGCCCCACTCCTGTTTTTTTTTTTTCTTTTTGTGTGTGTGTGTGTGTGTGTGTGTGTGTGCGCAAGCGCATTTCATCAGGCGTGTTTTGGGACGCCTCCCCCTGCTCCCTTCTCCACTTGCTGTGAAAATATTTCATCGGGGATGTTTTTGGACGACCCCCCGCCCCCCGATCGGGTCTAGCCTGGCTAATAATAAAGTGCTTGAGTTGTCAAGCGCTTCGGCAACACCCTAATCTGTTCTGACAGCCAGTCCTCCACATTCACTCTCAAACGTCCAGCACACACACGCGAACGCACGTCGGCATCCACATATAACACACTTTCAACAGACATTCGCCCTGATCTGTGCACACAGGTCCTCCAGACAGTCTATCAATCACGGTGTTTATTGGGGCTGGGGATAAATGCTTTGGGACGGGGCCGCATGCTGTCACTATGGTGAGCGAGCTAAAGGTGGCTGGAGCACAGTTGGAGACAGTGGCTCTGTTCCAGATTGGTCTCCAGGCCTGTATAGATTTGTTACTGCTCCCTTAGCTATTTTCTATTGCCGTGTACGCACACAGCAACATTCAAAATGTTCTGAATGTTGTTGAAGGATCATTCATGCCAATTAAAACTTCCGCTTAGTTATAATCATATCTAGCCACCATTTGCAACTATTAACAGTCAGTTCATTTTTGATTGGTCTATTTAAAGTGGCATCACCAGCATAAAAAGCATACACATCATGTTTTACATCTCACATTTTCCTTGACAGAATTTTAAGTGCTTTGACATTGAAACCCATCTACACACATATTGAAAGAGCAAAAAATACAATAACTAAAACTAAAATGTTACTAGAAACTTTAGAGATGTGATGCTTTGTGTGCATAAATCTAAAAGAGACAGGATCCATGGTTTCCCCAGCAATATGCAACAATATGAGGTCTAAAATGTGAACAGGAGGAGTTTTGTTGTGCCTAAATTCATTTAATCTTTTCACAAGTCACCTTCATGTAATATAAAGTTAACGAAGAGCACTGAATTGTCTTCCCCTCTGGGTTAAACAGGACTAAAATTGGGCCACGTCTCTCCAAAATGTGTTGAGGGAGTCAGATGTCAAGAGTTTGCTTCATGAAATATTTTTCTCAAATGGTTTTGTGTTAAATGTGTTTTTGTTGTTGTTTTTTAGGTCCTTTCAGCTTTAAAACTGATTTTTTTTTTTCAAATTATGGTCTTCTGTTTATTGGGAAATCTCAGAAACATGTATCTCAAAACTATGCATGATCCTGTGCTGATACAGAAAAGTAACAAAGCCAGTTTTGTAATGTGGGCGATCTGATCCCAGTATTGGTGCTATGGTGACGTTTAGGTAAAGAAGTGAGTGTCAGAAATTTGCAGTGGCCTAGTTTAGGCGCATGTATGAGTGTGAAATCATTCACTTGTGTTTGCTTAACTCCTAGTGAGTGTGCAAATGTGTGTTTGAGTCTGTCTCCAGGGGTTAAAGTGGGATTTGGCATGTTGGGGAACCCTAAGATTGGTTGTAGAGGCGCAGTATGGGTAAAAGAATTACTTGTGAAGCTGTGATCAGCTGACCCAAGCTGCTACCCTGATTTATGGCTCTCTGTGGGTCCTACAAGATATAAGCAAATGTTTCATGAGCCATGGCTGATTTTCCAATCCTTAGACACTGTGAAGCTAATATAAAAGGTAGAATTCAGTGAGTGAATCTAATCAGCATCTTTACCTTAAATATAAACAGATTTTTGCTACCTTTTGATGTAACCTAACACTGATCTTGAATGCCGTGTCTCCTGTGTACCAGTCCAGCATATAGTGTATCACTGTGAACTTCACCATAATAGTACAAGCCAACCTGTTTAGCCTGCTCTAAAATGCTTTGTTGGCCTGCAGTATTTTCATGGAAAGTTTCAACAACACAAAAATGTGCTTCAGTTTGTTTTGCAAGACAGTTTAGAAAAACATAACTCGGCAACACATCATGTATAGATCCAGTATGTGATTTTAAAACTTTCAAATGAATGACAACAGTAAGATTTCAAAGTCCAGTTTAAGCAAACGCCACTTCCTGAGCAGTCCTTACCTCTTGTCCTCTTTCTTACATTTTTCTCCATTTTGTGACAAAAATATTCCTGTTTGTGTACTTGCTGATATTTGTTCAGGGGCTCACAAAGATGCATCTGAATTTACCTCCTATGTAAAGACATAAAAGTTACTGTTCAAAGCTCCATTCTGTACCGCTATAGCTAGTTGAGAAGCAGTTTATATCTACACCTTGAACGCATCACACGGATGAGAGGAAAGGATGTGTGGAGGGTTTAAGTGGGCTGTGGGATGTCTTTATTTTCTTATTACTGAGCAAGTATCTCCATGAAACATTAACTCATTTGACCGTAACACGTCTTAAGCTGCCTTTTGGATTTAATTGATCGTTAGTTGACAGTGCCGGAACGCCGGTCCAGATCATTCCGAGCCCACTTTGACCCCTGTTGTTGTGAAAGGGTGCCATCTTGAGACAGAGGAAACTGGCCGCTTGTGTGTCTGTGTGTGAGTGTGATTTGATATTACACTCAGCTCATTGCGCTAGCTCTGTTAGACTTCACATATGACACAGATGTGCAGCCGTGTGTTTCCAGTTAACACAGATTGAAAGTATGTGTGTGCGCGCGTGTGTTCAGGTGCACATGTGAGTCAGTGGGTGAGATGGGGGAGGGTGTGTGGGGTAGCGGTGTGTGTGTGGGGGGGGGGGTCTCCTGCATGGTGTGAAGTTTATGGTCTGGCCTGTACTTTCTACTGCACAGCAAGACATTGACACTGCATCCACACCATTTCAGCTTCATGGAAGTAATCACGGCAGAGCTGCCATCAGCAGGATATATATACGTGGATGTCTTTGATTTTAGGAAACATCCTAAAAACGTGTGTGCAGTTCAGATGTTTCCTAACTTAGTTACTTCTGTTTTTCATTTAAATTCTCTGCCTTTATGTTTTCATTCACAATCGAGTTGGGGAATTAAGTTTAACGGTGCTATGTTAGGATTGGACCCACACATAAAAAAATGACATCTGTTACATTTAAAAAGTTCTTTGGGTTTAAACGTAAGCTTGAGTGAGTCTGTAATGAGTGACAGCTGAGAGAGGGAGAGGGAGGGAGAGAGGAGGAGGAGGAGGAGGAGAAGAGAAAAAGAGGGGGTGGAGGCAAAGGAGGAGGGAAATGGGACGAGTGAAATGTTCCCCATTACTGGAGTCGAGAAGACAGAAGCTGAGCATGGATTGACCTTAGAGACAGAGAGGAAGAGAAAACGCTTGGTTTTTGTGCGGTCGTCATTTTCTAGCCCCTAGATATTTCTGAGTGAAAGGGAGCGTCACAAAAGGAAGCAGGAAAAAAGTCGTCATTTGCTCCCTTAAAGCAGAAACTAGATAAACGTAACACCTGGAGTGCAAAGTGAGGAGAGGCAGGTAGACAGAGACGAGCGATCAGTGTGTTTTCTGATAGTGTGTGTGAGAGACCAGTGAGCCTGCCTGTGAAGGGGAAGCTGGCGGATCGTACAGCTCTGTAATGCTTTGTGGAAGTAAAGGACTGCTAACGGACCCGATTACACCCTGAGGTAAGAAAAGGATCTCCCAGTCTGTATGAACGTGAGTGTGTTTCACGCTCAGAGTAATGCTAGTTATTTTTATTCAAGCAACTGAGATATTTTCCATATTCTTACGTATTTTGCTCATTTGTGAACAAATGTAAGTTGGACATTTGTTATAAAATCTTTTTTTTTTATTATTTGACACAGCACTCAGAGAATTTTTAAAGGTATGGTGACAGCAGTGTTACTGGATTAACCCTTGTTTTAGGCGCTTTTACTTTTACTGTAATTCTGTGTAAATACATTTTTCTTTGTGCTTTTAATACAAGGGGTTTTTTTCATAGTACTGTTTTCACATATACTGTAAAATATTCAACTTGTTTTTTTAATGTTAATGTAGAAAATGTAACCTCATCTGTTTTTAAAAAGGTTACAAAACTTGACAATTTTGATCAAAGTAGAATAGTGACAGAAATTTTTTTTTAATTGTGAACCATAAAATCTTATATGTAGACAAATGTAGAAATTGTGCTTTCTAAACCCATCAAATATTAAGTGTGTGTGTAACTCACTCATTGCTGATGTGCTGGATTATATGTTGTTATTTGTTCTCCATCCCTGTTTTGTCTCCCTGCAATGAGCTTCCATAATTTATCAAAGAAAATAACAAAACACTTGTTCAAGTACCATTTTTATGAACACTTTTGGATTCTGTAGTGAACTTTTCCTTTTAGAAGAACAAGCAAAAGAAGGAAACACAACTCTGACTAGACCAAGAGCAGCTTCTGCTTATTTCTGACTCTCATATACGCGTTAGTGCTTCTTAAGGCCAAAGAAGGCCTCACGTTATTATTACATCCATTAGACTGAACAAACATCATTAGTAACACAAACAGAGCAGTATATAATTCCCTTTAATAAATCATTGTTATTAGTGTTAATTACCTGTAGCACTTGTATTTTTCCCATAGGGAGGGCTCGGGCTGCGTAGGTAGTGTTCTGGACCGGTCACCTGGCCAACCAGGTCAAAGGTCACCTATTTAAATGGCTCAGGTGACACAATTGGGGTCTTCAAGCATAGTGGCCACCAAAGAGTGGACTCAGAGGTGTGTCGTTTCAGTATTAGAGATGAAACTTGGAGCGTTGTACTACAAAATAAAGGAAGAATAGCATAGACTATCTAAACGCGGGGCTTAGTCATCATTTATTTGTAGCTTTCTTAATGTGCTGCAAGTTGACTTCAATAATGTAGTTTTACAATATAGTCCATGAAAATTGTTAAAGTCTGTATTGATCAAAGCCAAAACAAGTGGAACAAATGAAAGCTGGATGAAACAGGAAAAATAATGCTTTTAATTGTTTTATTATGTTTAAAAAGAAATTGTGATGTGATTAGATCAGCAAGAGAGTTGAGTGAAATCAATGTGTGGAATCTTTTTAAACGTGAAACTAGTTATCCTCGATCCGACTGAAAAAGATAAAACTGGCGAGATGTTAAGAGAGGTGAGAGCCTCTAGACCGCGGGCGACGCGGAGGGAAAGCGTGCGCGGGGATAAAGCTTGACGATAAAAGCTTTTCAGGATCAAAGCCCGCGTGTGCTTTCACAGATCATGCCGGGACAGAAACAGCCCGGCTTGTGTATTTTCAAGTGTGTGTGTGTGTGTGTGTGTGTGTGTGTGTGTTTGTGTGCACGAGGGCTGTGCGTACACCTGCGTGCTGTATGTAGCCCTATGTCTACGTTACATGTGCATTGCAGTTTCTCACGGCCATGGCGCTGATGTCGTGAGTGACAGCCTTGTTAAATTTCACTAAAGCATGAAACGTGACATGAAAGTGGCTTGTGTGTGTGTGCATGTGTGTAAAGTGATCCATACTAGGGCACCGGCTAACCTTTGAACCCTGTCTTAAACAGCTAAGTGCTGCTTCTTATTCACTCACAGCAGGACCGTCTAATCAGAACCATAACAGCACAGTATGTTCTCCACACACAGACACACACACACACACACACACACACACACACACACACACACAAATATTGAAATGTCTACATACCTGGAGTTCAGAGTCTGCTTAGCCATGCACTTTCCCTGTATACTTACCTGTGATTGCGATAATGTGCAAATGACTGCTTGAATTTGGCCGTGGGTGTGCGTTTGTATGCGCATTTCCATGTACGGGTGTGTGTCTTTGGCACCCCACACGTGCCCTACACCTCAACAGTGTGTTGACACAGTGATTATAGGGCAGCTGGTACACATTGGCCCTCGCTCCGCCCTGCATTTACTGTTCTAATTAGTTCCTGTTGCAAATAAGAGAGAGGAATTTTAATAGAGAACCACTGGCCTGCAGTCTAGCTGCACATACCCTCACACACAGCAACACACACAAATCCCCAGCCTGCGTGTGAGCACAGGGAGAAAGTTTGCGGCTGAAGAGTGTTTTCTTGATTCTTTTTTTTTTTTCTACATCAGTGATGAAGTAAAAAGTTCCAGCACACTCTAACTGACATGGCCAAATGTCCCCCCACCCACACAAAAAAGTTATGGCTCGTTTTAGTGTCTGTGGTGATCTGTTTAACGGCGAAGACTAAACCCCGTGCTTTGACCTAACATGACCCCGCCGTGACCTTTCAACTCTTTAAGGGTTGAAAATGAGGCTTGAGCGTGAGCTGGAGTGGGGTCACGGGTGAACAAGGGAAAATTAATATCTGTCACTTAGATGGCAGTTAGTACTTCTGTCACAGTGGCGGCTACAGCTACTGACACCACGTCCTCATTTCTTTCTTTTTAAACATTTAACATTTGAAAATGAAAACATTTGTAAGTCAGATTTAATGTGATGTAATTTCCTGTTGAGGTAACTGATGATGCCATTTGGGTTTTTAATGCCTCCTTGGCAGAATTTTCTTTGTATTTGGTGTTGTTCAAAACGTTTCATGATTCTAGTATATGAAGAAAAAAAAAAAGAAAAGATCTGTGTTCAGCTGCTCACGTATTAACACGGCGGGTAGTGGCACATGTTGGAATTGGCAGATTTTTATGCGGGATGCCCTTCCCAAATGCAAGCCCGAAGGGATTTGTGTCTCCTCCCAGGACCAAACTGGCAAACTTTAATTTGTTAGTCAAATGTGTTAGCCCCTTCGGTGTTGATACTAATATAATCTGTCCTGTTTATAAACTGGTTTATGAGGCTCATTTATGACACATTAAACGCTTTTTCTCATGAACTGTATGTGTGTGTGCTTAATAACATTTCCTTTCCTCTGCTGTCTCGGCAGGTAAAGAAATCACACAGTGAATCTCATGTTCCAGACCCTTCAGACGTCAGGTACGCTCATGTGTCTGTTTGCATAATGTGAGATACAGAATGTGCTTTTTCAGAAGTCTGTGTGTGTGTTGGTGTGCAGTTCTGTGTGTGTGTGCGTGTGTGTGTCCTAGTTCTTTAGTCATGGTGCAGAGAGGTGAGGTTTCACTGCAGTTGCAAGCAGTGATGAGGTCATCAACACTTCCCCAAGACCTCGGTGTCCTAAAACTGCACACCTCCACACACACACACACACACACACACACACACACACACACACACACATCAAACCAAACAGACAAGCAAAGGGAACATGCTGTACACACAGTCAGTACATCAAATGGAAATCAACTATATGCACTGAAGTGCTGGGCCACACCTCTGAATCTTTGAATTCGGCAAAATCAAGCACCCCTAGTGCAGTCTGTCTGTCTCTGTACTACGATGCCACCTCCAGTTTGTGGAATTCCTCCCCTCTTGGGTATTCCATGATCAGCTGAAAGCTTTATTATTGAGGCATTAACATCAGCACAAAAACTGTGCGCTGGGAGCTTCATGGCATGAGTTTTCTATAGTCAGACATCTAGATTTACAGTGTCAAAAGGCTGCTGTAGCATGCTGTGTCTAGTTAGCTGTTGATAGCCTGAAGTGCTGGCAAATGTAGACAGTTTAAAAAAAAAAAATTATCCACTTTAACTACTTATCCTAGTCTGAAATAGCTTAAATTGCAGAAACAGAGTAGCTGCAACCTGATAATTTGGAGATTTGACTTACTGCATGCCAGGATCCTGTAGCTTTGCCATTCTTCTCTTACTGCCTGTTTTCCCCTTTTGTCCCCCTTTGGCAGCTTATTGATGAAGCAGTTTATACTTCTTAACAGTCTTGGTATACATCCCACTGCATTGCAGCTTTTAGCTATTTTTCTTTTTCTTCTTCTTCTTCTTCTTTTTTTGCCTTCAGAAGGAATTAACAAGAAGGCACTTTCTTGCATAAAAAATCTTCTGAAATGTGCTTCTGTTTTTATACTGCAACTTGTTCAGTTAAGAGGGGAAAAAGGAGCAGATAAATAAAAAACAACCAGCTACAGGCCTAAATCTGCTAATTTAACAAAACGCGCCGTGCATCTCGGTAATATAGAGCATATTTTTTCAATGACCGGCCATGATGTGAAAACCAGAGAAGAGTTTATGAAACACCACAACTCTTGCCATCGCCTCCCAAGAGGAGTGAAACAGAGGGAAAAGAGGAAAAAACAAGAAGGGGAGACAGAATCATTTCCTGCTGTTGAAAGACAAAAGAAAAGGATGGATGAAGGGTTTTAAGCACATGATAGAAAGAAAAAAATGGGGGTGGTGGCGGCAACATAATCTGTGAAAGTTCTTAACTTTTCCCTTGTGTAGCAGATACACTTGAGGCCTTTGTTTGAAGGTAGGACTTTGCTCGTTTATTTTGTCTGCCGTAAACTGTCGTTGACGTCCATGCAATGAACGGGAGAACAAAATGAGTGTTTAGCTGTAAATAAGGAAACAAAAAGAAGAGTTGACCGAAATGGAGAGAGCTGATTTAGAGTGTTTATCTTTCACGCATTCTCCATTTTGCACCGTTTAGCAGGGTCTTTCTCGTTTGCTGAAAGCTATATGTTTATACCCGTCAGTCCGACTGTGGGTTGCAGTCATGTGTGGAGATACTATCTGCCCATAGCATTGAGATGGCTTTCTGCCAGACCGCCACACAGATGCACACGCTCTCTTTTCGTACACACACACACGCGCGCATAAACACACACCGAGCAGCAGCGGCCCGCATTTGTTTTATTCTTCTTCCATCTCTGTCATTTCTGGCTTTGATGTCTCACAGAAGAGCACAAGTGTGACCAACCTGCGGGCAGCATGAGTCAGTGCTCACAAATATGCACACACACACACATTCATAAGAAGTATTGTCCATACACAGACCGATTCAACATGAAACTATAATCTTGGTCCGAATGTACTGAAATGTGGGTTTGTGGTAACAGTGGTGAAAAGTCTGAATAAAGTATTTAATATACATTTGCTTGAAGTCTAAAGCATAAAAATGTATTAATAGGAATTTTACCTCTTAGTTAGGGGTTATAGAGCCTATAGAGAGAGCAGTTGTTGCCACAATAAACTGTAATACACAAAAGGCAGACGTTTATTCCACTGTGTGCATCTGCACTCTGTTCATGTCTTACTTACTTCCACTTCCAGTCATCCGCGCACACACACACACACACACACGCAGACACACTCTCACTTTACCATTACCACCTTGTGTGCTGGTTCGTCCCAGTCATGCATGTGGAACACATTGTAAAACTAAAGCATGCTGGCAGGCTGTGGGTTTGTATTGGAGCCCAGAAGTTTATATACACACACACACACACACACACACACACACACACACACACACACACACACACACACACACACACACACCCCGCCACACCATAAAAGAGCCAGCAGGCCCACATACAAGGTGTAGCCCTCTGAACACATGCTCATGTAAGCTAACTGGTGCTGAGAAGTATGAAGTTTACGACTGTGAGGATCTACAGTACAGCGGGATCTTAACATTGTGTATGGTCAATGTAAATTCCCACCTGTGAGAACATATCATGATCTGCTATTCATTAAATTAAAAAAAAAACAAATAAAAGTAGAAGACAGTTTACCTCTTTTTCCTTGCCATCTTCTGTCCCCAAATAGGTCTATGGAAATGCAGGACCTAGCCAGTCCTCATAACCGAGTGGGAGGTGGAGATTCGACAGGCTCCAAGCTGGACAAGAACAACCTTGGCAGCCCATCTATCACCACCAATGGAACAGGAGGTGAGAAGATGGGATTTTTAGGAAGTTTTCTTAGGGGCTCCAGTATTTTGTACTCAGCTGTGTATCTGAAACTGAAAGAAAAATAAATGTGTTCGATTGCTTAATAAATCTGCACACATTCCCAGAGGAAGTCAATATGATGGCAAATGCATAGATTTAATAGTTATCTTAGAAAAAGTGGGCTTATGGGCTCATGGCAACCCCAACACTACTCCACCATCCCACATTACTTTCAAGTAGCTGAGCAGCTCCCTCCCATTCTAAGATACCAGTTTAAGTAAAGCAAAAAAAAAAAAAAAAGAACTAAGAATTTTAAAAATTAAGTTTTATTTTTCCAAAATAAAGGTTGGCGTTAAATTATATGAATCTTTCTTTGCTTGCAGTCTTCTTCCATGAAAAAGGATATCTGATGTGCTGCTGCAATAAATCTTTGCATTATTGACTGCCCACTGTGTCACAAAACCACTGTCTGACTATGGCCAGCTGTAGTCAAAGGCCTAATATGCCTGTGTGGATGCTTTTCCCACATCATCATATTAATGTTGGTCCAGGATGAATGTTACAGCTGACCAATAATGTTGTGATGTCATAGCTTTGTAATGTTGGGGGTTGGGGGGGTGCCTTTTGTTTGTATAAAATTCTCTCCTGGAACAAATGGTAAAGCATTTTCTTTATTAATTTATACAGTAAGATAAATATTGTCTGGGTTACATTTAGATTTAATTTCAGGTCACTCATGTTGCTTTGCTACAGTGATTTACAGTTTTTTATTGCATTAGCTAACTTCTTGGCTAATGCCAACTGATTGCTCAGACAACATCATTCGTCAGTTGCAATGTTTATCCAGGAACAACACCAACATGGGGGATGTCAGATACATAAATATCAAATATACTATATATGAAATAAATAAATAAAACCTATATGTTTCCCTTTTTGAACTAAACAAACAAGATTTGCTCATTTTTAAGCTTAAAAAGGTGCTGGTAAGCCAGATTGGTTACATTTGGACAGGAAAAAGCCAACAGTTTCTCCATGTTTCAAGGCTAAACTAATCTGACCCTCTGAAAATGATTTTAGTCCTTTCTAATTCTAAACTAGAAAACAAATTTGCCAGTATGTACGTTTACTTGAAATGCTGCATAAAGGTCCGTGATGTATTAAAGTTAAAGGGTGAATTATTTCTTTGAAGAAAGAAGAGAGCCATTGATGCAGGAACTATGAATTTACTGATTTCTATTTTTTTTTACATTGTGTAAAATGTAGTTGAAAGTCTAAACTCCTCCATTCAGAATACTCATTGTCTTTTATTCCTTTTTTATTAAATATAATCTTAATGCCAAAGGAGGTCCAATGGACATGTTGAAAGTCACTTAAGGCAAGAGCATTTGATGAGAAAAATGTAATGCAATGAAATTTATTGCAAAATCATCAGTCAGAAAGCCTTTCAGCATGTAGAGATAAATACTTTTTGAGGAATTTATAGAGATGGAGGGACACACGCACATACAAATGCATGCATACACACTTCCACGCTGGCATGAGTTCTTGAATAAACCACTGGAGAATGTGTGTAAACACACGGCGAAGCACTTCTGCTCTCCTCCGCTAACGGCTTGGCAAAGTGTCTGTATGTGTGTGTTGGAGAGCAAGCTCAAAATCCCACTGGAAACTATTTCCTCTACAAGAGCATTAAAGCATCACTGCTCTCTTATATGTCAACACCAGTGAGCCCGCTCCTCTCTTTTTCTTCTTTTTCTTTACTCTGAGTCCGTATGCGTTTCTCCTTCTTTCTATTAATCTTTTTTTCTCCTCTCACCCTTGATCTTCCCACTTTCTCATGCTCTGTCCTCTGGAACCATTTCTGTCAGGACAGTTTGATGATATAGCACTGGACATGGTGCTTTTGTTGAGGGGCCATCCTTTGATCTATTGCTGATTTACCAGGCGGTGGAAACCACTTCTAATAATAATAATAATGTCATGGAAAAAGTGAGATGCTGCATTTTAGTCATTTTGATGTGTTAACATACTCGCAGTCACAGAAATAGCCATGCTCAGTGTGGGCTAACAGCACACCGAGACCGTATTAGAGCACATTAAATCATTTTTGATGAGCTCACAGTTAATGATTTAAGCAGACAGAGCTCGGGCTTCACAGAGAGCCAAAACAATCTACATACTCAACATTCCCCTCACCTGACATCAGCGGACGCTCAGGCCCACAGGCCATCTCCATAGCAATTCATTTGTCTTCATTACAGCTTGTCCAGTGGATTGTATTGTTCCCTTAGGGGATTAATGAAGTTGTCCTGAACTCAATTGAGTTTTCAGATGGTTGCTGGTGATGGGCGTTTTAGAAAAGAAACCCCTGAAAAACATTATGTAGAATGATAAACTGATTAACAGGTGTCCTCGGCTTTTAAAAAGCGCAATCACGTGATGATAGATGAGCTGCTGATTAGAAGAATAGCTCGAGACTTTAGCAAGAACATATTTGTATAGACAGAAATATCAGGAGATTAATCTCATTGCTGTTTGTTAAAGCAGATACAGTTGTCATGTATTATAATAAAATAGCTGTATCTTAAAAGTCGCATATCCTTCTACTTTGACATATTAATGTTAGTCTCACATGTCCCCAGAATGTATTTGTATTTATATTTCTCACTCTAACTCAAGCTATCTAAATGTGCCTTTTTGTGGATGAATCAGGGATTAAATGTGTTTAACCAAAATTCAGTTCAGTTTCATTAGCTACACCCAGTCCTGACTACTACCAGACCTATTAAATCAAGAACTTATTGAAACAGAATCTGTATGACAAAGTGAAATAGGCTGATAGACCTCAAAAAGTCACAGATCATGCCACCATCTATAGAAATGTAAGAACTGTTTAGAATCGGTTAAAGTCATTGGTTGGAAACTGTTACAAAGCCATTTCCAACCAATGCATTGGGACTGCATGGTGAGAGCCATTTTCCACAAATGGAGAAAACTTGGAACCGTGGTGAACCTTCCCCAGAGCGGTCAAGCTACCGAAATTACTCCAAGAGAGCATCGACAATTCATTCAGGAGGTCACAAAAGAACTGAGAATAACATCTAAAGAACTAAAAGGCCATACGTTCCTTCAGTTATGGTCAGTGTTCATGATTCAACAATAACAAAGAGACTGGGCAAAAATGGCACCCATTGGAGAGTTCCAAGGAGAAAACCACTGATGACCAAAAAGAACACAAAGATTCACATTTGCCAAAAAATGTGATGATGCCCAAAACTTCTGGGAAAATATTCTCTGGACTGATGAGACAACACTTGAACTTGAGTAGATTGAGAAGATTTGAGTTCTGTTTTATCTGGCATAGAACTAACACAGTATTTCATAAAAATAGCAAACCAATAGTCAAACATGGTGGTGGTAGTGGGATGGTTTGTGGCTGCTTTGCTGTTTCAGGACCTGGACGATTTGCTGTAACTGATGGAACCATGAATTCTGCTCTCTACCAGAAAATTCTGGAGAATGAGGAGAATGTCCGGCCATCAGTTTATTCCCTGAAACTCAAGCAGGACAATGATTTGAAACACCAGCATTCCACCTCTGAATGGCTCTGGAAATATAAGGTTTTGGAGTGGCCTAGTCATAGTCTGGACTTCTGATTGAGATTCTTTGGCATGACAGGACGATCATGCTTGAAAACCCTTTAATGTTGTTGAATTGAAACTATTCTGCAAAGAACAATGGGCCAAAATTCCTCCGAAGTGACATGAAAGACTTACTACATGGGTTGCTGTGTGACTTTGTGTGACCAATTGAGGCAGCATCAGTTCTTTCTTCTGAAACATGCTCAGTTTCAGAAAGTTTTTTATTGAATCTTTGATATCATAAAGAGGGGATATCCTTAATATGATCATCACAGCCTTCTGGTTATGGATGTGAGCACAGGAGCCCAATCCATCCATTCTCTTCCGTTTATCCAATTCAGGGTCGCTGGTGGGCTGGAGCCTTTCTCAGCTGTCTTAGGGTGAGAGGCAGGGTACACCCTGGACAGGTCGCCAGTCTGTCGCGGGGCTAACACATAGAGACCGAAAACCATTCGCACCACATTGACTCACCCAGCTATTTTTCTTTTCTCTTTTTCCCTAAGGGGCAGCCAATTACAAGAAAGTTTGCATAAATGGGATGCCTTAAAGGGAAAATTATTCAGACAGAGAATGAATTGAAGGGCTTACCCAAAATCCAGTGTGAGATAAATAAAGGTTATTTTGACCTACACCCAAATGGATATATTACCTTTGCTTTAAGACTCAAACTAGACTTAACAGGTGGGAGAATTTCATCTGGCTTTGTCCAAGGGTAACAAAATCCACCTACCAGCACCTCTAGAGTTCGGAAATCAGTTTGGTTTAATCTGTACAAAAAAATCGGCAGGTTGGGGGGTTATATATGCCTTTACTGACGTTTTGTTTCTAAGCTTTTGGAGCGCTGGGAAACAGCTGTTCTACCAGTTGTATAAGCTAACCATTTCCTTACTCTAGCTTCATATTTAGCATAGAGACAAAATTGTTACTGACCGTCTTAATAACTTGGCAAGAAAGTTATTAAGACTTTCTTGCCAAGTCTTAATAACTTTCTTGTTATTAAGACTTGAAACATGAAAGCAAGTCGATGGGGAAAAAAACACAAGCCTTTAAATATTCCCATAATATAACTATTTTGGGAATGTTCTTTTTTCTTTTATATTTAACGCAAATGTCTACGAAAAGATCAGTACCATGTGACCCCGTATACCTTTGACCTGCATCTGGTTTTCAGTGGGTCTTATCCTCATCACCTTCCCACCTTGCACCCCTATAGGTGAAAGCATGACCGTTCTTAACACGGCTGATTGGCTGTTGGGCTGCAGCAGCCCATCCCCTGCCACAGGCTCCAAGGAATATGGTACAGAGGTGCATGTGTGTGAATCCCAGAGCAAAAATTTTACAGCAATACAGTAAAAGCATAAGGGATGCCTTTCTTTAGTTTTAGCTAGCCACGGTTGTTGACTTGTTGTTTTTGTTTTTGTTTTTTTTTGGTTTGGTTTGTTGGTTCTTGCCAGAGTTGCTCTGACTGATTTTTGGTTTGCTGTGAATTTTCTCTCTGCTTTCTGAATCTTCATTGTTTTTCTGCATCCCAGTTTATTACTGTGTGTGAAGTTTCTTTCTCTCTTTTTAATTTTTTTATTTTTACAGTATATTTACAGGGTTCCTACCAAAGACCCTCTGAAAAGAGGCGAATTTGAGGGCAAGAAATCACAAATATTTGCTAAGGATCACTTTGCATTAATTCATTTTTGAATGTGTTACTTACATTTTATAGTTTTCAAAGTCATCCATATCTTAAAAATAGCATCAGAAAACAATGATGAAGTAAAAAGCTTCGAGCATAGTGGTTACAGAGAGCCATTTAAAGACAGTGAAATTCAATAGCGCTTGCAATGGGAACCCTGCACGCAGCATTAAGTTGACATGCTGGAATTGCATGGACGTTTTCTGCTCTTACCCACTAAGGTTTGTTTCTGTCTGTGTGTTGTGGAAAGTCTTTACTGCTTTACCCTAATACTGACCTTTTCCTTTTCCTTTAAGTGAAAACAGAGCCGTTGAACAACAGCGATACAGTTACTACGACAGGGGACACAGCCCTGGATACATACGCAGGCTCAGGTAAAGCACAGACCCTTGGATAAATATGCACATAATTCATAAATATCACCAAAGTCCATACCCGTCAATCGGAGTTTATTCATTAATCTCGCATTAAGAATCCAAAAGGAAGACTAGTAATTTGCAAAGCATCATGGGCAGGATAATGGGTGTGGACTTGTGACAAAACCAGAAGGAGAAGTGTATTTTGCATAGATCATTTTTAACTTGCTTCCCCAAAACAGCTATTGCTAATTTTAAATTTGCAGGCTTGAGTTTAACCTTTTGACCGTGTTTTATTTTTATTTATTTTTTAGTAGTAGTAGTTGTATAAGTAGTTGTGATAGTGGTCAGAAAGCTGATCAATATATAATATACATTCTGTGATTCAGGTGAATATACTGTTTTAAAAAAAAAAAAGGTTTGAAAAAGTCAAATCCCTCTACACTTGGAGTTGCTGTAAGACTAGATGGGGAAAAAAAGAGGACAGTGAGTTGACGATTGAATCAGCCATAGATAGACGCAAAAATTTAAATCCCTTCTGGTCTCCGCTTGACTTGCTCTGTTTTTTTTCAGACGCACAGAAGTCACACAAACACCATCATCCATTTGAGCTCACTGGTAGACCTGCTGAAAGCTTTAATCCAGTGAAATATTGCCTGTCCTTGGATTGCATCATCATCAAAGGCTGGCAGAGGGATAAGAGGGGCAGAGACATTTTACACTTGTCTTTTTTCTTTTCTTTTTTTTTAGACTCACACACGTCCCCACTCTCTTTCACACTGTAAAACACACACACAAAGCCATTCCACAAAACAGAGAGAGGGGTTTAAACCCAGCAGGGTGTTTGTCAGTACTGAGCTCCGACATCTCAATGACCACAAACAGACATTGTGTTTTACTATGAGGCCCACTGTAAGGGTTTCAGGGACTGCGGTGATCTCTAAAGGAAGAACTTGGCTCCCCTCCATTCAAAATGCTTCAAATTATGTTTACTGGAACGGCATCTCGGCTCAAATAAGCTGGAGGCCCCGAATTGTCCTGCTCAGGAGTGGTTTTGGTAAATGCTCAGAAAAACAGCACTTTTGAGTTGACACCATCCGTAACATGTTTTTGCCTTGTTGTTCTCGATTATTTTGCTGTTTTTAGTAATCACCAGCAGCGGGTACAGCCCTCGTTCAGCCCACCAGTACTCCCCCCCTCTCTACCCATCCAAGTAAGTCTAAGTTTTAAAACTAAACAGGCATCTTTGTTTACATTCTGTAAGGTTAGCTAAAGTTGAATTTTACTCAACGAAATAACTCCTAAATGCTATAATCTACCAAGTAGCTAATTCACCTACACCTACTGTCACTTTCCTCTCTCTTATAGGCCCTACCCTCACATCCTCTCCACGCCGGCAGCTCCTTCCATGCCGACGTACACCGGCCAACCTCAGTTCAGCAGCATGCAGCAATCAACCGTCTATACTGCTTATTCTCAGACAGGCCAGGCCTACGGATTGTCTACCTATGGTGTGAACCAACACACGCTGAAGAAGCCACATAGTTATACCCACACATGTCCATACAAAAACTGCAGACAAATGATTTTTTGAAGATTTACAAACTAAACTGCAAGTGTTGTGTGAAAGAAAAAAAATATTTTAAAGAAGGAATCTTATTTATATGGTATTATTTTGTGGTAGAAGACATTGTTCAAACTCAAGCCTAAGTTTTCCCATGCAACTGGGTTGATGTGTTTGTGCTGAGTGACTGGTTTGGATGCCCTTTAAAAACTAGAAGTAAACTCATTATGCTGTATTATATTTGGGGAGAAATTAAATATTTTCACCCATTCAATCATTGCAACTGGGTACAGCCAAAGATTCGAATAAACTGAACTGAAAGTGAACTTGTAGCAGAATGAGGATAATATGCAGTTAGATCCATAAGTATGTGGGCGATGAAACAATCTCTTGTAACTTTTCCTGTTGTACACCACCGCACTGGATTTTAAAACAAGCAATCACGATGTGATTGAAGAGCAGACTTCCAGCTTTAATTATATTGAATTAACAAAAGTATTGTATTAACTGTTTAGAAATTACAGCCATTTTTATACCAGTCTCCCCATTTTGAGAGGCTCAAAATTAGTTGCGCAGTTGACTGTTATTCAATGAAAAATTAAGCAGTTGAAAATGTGGAGTTGATTCACAGTGTTTTTACATTACATTTTGGTTACTCTTCATTAAAACTGTCAAAATGAGGTCTAAAGAGATGTTGATGTAAGTGAGGGAAGCCCAAATAAACCTATCAGAGAGACAGTGGCCAAATCAACAATCTGGTTGATCTTGGTGTTACTGCCCATCTCAGCAACACCAAAAGTCTTGAAAGAACACCGAGGCTAACTAAAGCGGATGAGGACAGAACTATTTCCGTGGTTAAGAAAAACAACTTCAGAACATTTAAACACATCGGGAACACTTTCACGGAGATAGGTGTGTCATTGTCAAGGTCTACAATCAAGCAACGCCTTCATGAATGGAAATAAAGACCAGCAAAGTGCAGACCGCTGGTTACACTCAAGAACAAGAAGGCCAGAGTGGACTTTGCCAGAAAACATCTAAAAGAGTCTGCACAGTTCTGACAAAAATCTTTGGACACATGGAACTGAGATTAATGTGTATGGGTGCCAGTGGAGCTGGGTCACTAGTGTTTATTGATGATGTGACTGCTGATAGAAGTAGCAGGATGAATTGTGAAGTGTACTGGGCTTTACTCTCTGCTCAGATTCAGCTGCAAAACTGATTGGACAGCACTTCACAGTGCAAACGTTAATGACCCAAAGCAAACTGCAAAAGCAACCAAGAGTTTCTGAAAGGAAGAAAAATAGAGACTCTTTCTGGTGGGATATGCTTTTCAGTCACCTGATCACAGCCAATCAGAGCATGCTTTGCAGTTACTGATGACAAAACTGAATGCAGCGAGACCCTCAAACAAGCAGCAACTGAAGGTGGTGGAAGTAAAGGCCTGGCAGAGCATCTCAACTGTGGAAGAAGCATTTAGTGATGCCCATAGTATCTTGACTTCCCTTAAATAATAAATAATCCTTATATTTAAAATTAGGTTAGTTTGTTCAGTATATTTCGAGCCTCTAAAACTGGGGACTATGTATATATAATGAGTTAATGCAATACTTTTCAAATTCAAATTTTATTTGTCACACACACAACCATACACAGTACGACATGTGGTGAAATGCTTATTGCTGTGCAATACCCAACCATTAAATGACAGTACGAATTGACAGTAAGATTTACATATTTACAGATTACTACAAAATTTGCAGATTTTAACAGTTTACGTAAGAAATTATGAATAAAAAGAAATGAGAAGAGTCCATTGTTGGGGTGGGAGAGGTCCATCATAATCTTCCTGGCTTTAGTCTTGCACTGCTTGGTGTAGATGGACAGCAGGTCAGGAAGCTCTGATCGAATGATGCATTCAGCCGAGCACACCACTCTTTGCAGATCTGGTCTGTCCTGCTTGGTGCTGTTCCCAAAGGTGCAGATGTTTCCCGTCAGGACGCTCTCGATGGTGCAGGAGTAGAAGTTCTTAAGCACCCTCAGTTGCAGATGGAAGTCTCTAAGTCTTTAGAGGAAGAAGAGACTTTTGTTAAACTCTGCAAATTAAAGCTGAAACATTTAATATCATTATTTTTTTTCTATTGCCATAGACCTTGGTGTGATGCTTCCTGGCATAAAAACAGAAAGCGGCCTAGCCCAGAGTCAGTCTCCTCTGCAGACAGGCCTCAGCTACAGCCCCGGCTTTACCACACCTCAGCCTGGACAGACTGCCTACTCCCCCTATCCAATGCCAGGTCTGTTTATAACGCAACCTTTTATTTAACTTAAACATTTTTGGTATTTAAGTTCTTGCTAAAAAGGGGGTTAATTTTTGAACAGGTTCCAGTTTCACTCCTTCCTCAGGCCTCTACACCACCAACAACTCTGTGTCCAACCCCGCCAACTACACTGCCACACAGCAGGTACGACTGCATGCATTTGTGAACACAGGTTGGTCTATCAAACGAAGCTAATGTGTTAGCTCTTTGTTGTCATTTTAATGTGATTATCTTATAATGCTGTCTCCAAAGCAGAAAGAAAGAAAGGGGAAAAAAAAGATCCGAATTTCATATTAGTTGCATTAGGATTTCAGACCAGAAATGGTTTTCCAGGCATGCTCCCACGCAGTTTTCATCATCACAATGCAAACTTGCAACAGGGAAAATTCTGGGAGAGAAACAGACAATTAGTCTTTGTGAACGAGTGTTATGGTCTGAATATTTCTCTATGTCCATATGATGAATTGCATTGTGGTAGTAAAAATGCTTAAAGGGGGATTTTAATGTCTCACTATGATAGATGTGGCTGTTTACAGGAAGAAAGTCAAGGTTTGGCCCATGTGGGTGGATTAAGGGGGAATATAGTGTGTGCGTACGTGTGTGTACTCGTATTACTCATGTTGTGGGGACATAAATCTTTTTAAACAGTCACACTGTGGGGACCTGCCTCCCTTTTGGGGACAAAGAAGTAAGTCCCAGTTGCATGAATTGCAACATTTAAGTTGGTTTAAGGTTAGGGTTAAGCTTGTTGGGTAAGCATTAAGAAAGTCGAAGTCATGGTTGGTCTCCGGGAAACAAATGCAAGTCAAAGTAAAAATCTCTATGTAGAAACAAGCTTACTTTCTATGACTATGCATTTACATTTTTCCTTTACTTCTTTCGATACTTCAGAGCATGCGCACACTTGTGCACTACTGTTGCACTGTATGACTACACACCAACTGTGCCTTCTTATTGTGTGTGGCTTTGTTTAAGGACTTCTGGAGATGGATGTAGTGACAGGTTTAGAGAGCTGACTCATAAAAAGCGTCCATCTCCACTGGGTCTGTAAAAAGCAGCAGCACGAGGTTTTAATTGTTTCAGAGATATAAAATACAGAAAGGCAGGGACAAAAGATCAGAGACATGAGAGGGAACACTTGTAAAATCTGTCCTCAGAAGTCAGACTGGTCCTTTCAGGAAAACATCTCCGTCTCCCTATTTCTTTTTGTTTGCTTGGTATGTCTTCGTGTGATCATAATTCTTGTTATTTTCCGCAGGATTATCCCTCATATACGACGTTTGGCCAAAACCAGTACGCTCAGTATTATTCCACCTCCCCTTACGGGACGTACATGACCTCCAACAACGTGGATGGCACCGGTTCCACAGCAGCCTACCAGCTGCAAGATCCCACCCCCGCCATAACCGGACAGGCCGCTGAACTTCACCCAGGTTTGTGTTAACATGGGCATAGTTTAGAAAGAAGCAGTCGAATTACCGGCTCTAACTTCATAAATATGCAAACAAATGTCAGAATTTTTTTTTCACCACTTCTGATTGCGGTTTCATAATCTTGTTTCCACAGTTTTAAGTTAACCGAGTTCAAAGCCCTCTTTCTACTATGATGAAGCACAGGAAGTAACTTTAGACTGTAGCCATAGTTACCTGGCATTGCACTGGCTAATTGGAGAATCGACATGTGTTTACATTAGCGTCCGAGACTTTGATTAGAGACAAGTCACGTTAAATATTGCACTTTGGTGGGCAAGCCGGAGGAGAAAGCGGGAAGCAAGAAAGACTTAAACTGCACACTTGTGCTCAGGAATATGGATTCGTGTTCGGCTTTTCATTTTTTCCATATTATTATTTGGTTTATTTTGGCTGTAATTCAGGAAGCCTGATTAAAGGAGCTTATCATTCTTCCTGTCACTAGCTCTTTTTCTTCTGCTGGCTTTCTCACTTTTTCTCTTTCGCTCTTTGTCCAGGAGTGTCTTTTTTTTTTTTGTCACCAACTTTTTCATGTGTGTGAGTATCTTTATCCACCCCCCTCTCACTCTCTCCACCCCCCCACCCCCCTTTTTCTCCCTGATTGAGACATAATAATATGCGAGCCGAAGCTCAGAGTCTGGTTCTAGTTACCGCGCAGCAGTGGGAGCATATGGCGTTAGGAAAGTGTGTGTGTGTGTGTGAGTGTGTGTGTGTTTGAGCCTTTGGGAGCATTCCCATGTATTCTCCTCAAGAAAATTGTATGTACTGTATCTTAGCAAGAAGCATCACATTACCTAACCTAACTAATTTATTGCACACTTCAATCTTCCCACTCCCCTGTTAAATCTTTGCATGTGCACGCTGTCATGAATCAGTCAGAATACCGGTGGTACTTTTGTTTAGGTTTCTTGGTAGCCTTTAAGTTGATCCGTCATGCCAATTACCTTGAATTATTAAACCTGACAACATGGCTTATTACTGTACAGGGTTTGAATTATTGCTTCTCCTGAAGTGGCTACAACTCCAGAGCACCTGTGGGATCACCTCAAACCACATCATTAGTGCTGCTTTTAATGGAGTGACTTTAGTTTGTGATTGCTTGTGCAGTTTAAGACAGATATTTGATCACATGTAAATTTAAAATGTTTCAAAAGCCCTGTGTGTGTTTATATACACTCTCAGGGGACTTTGATACAGTGCAGAGCCCTTCCACACCCATCAAAGAGCTGGATGACAGAGCCTGCCGGAGTGGGGGGTCTAAGTCTCGGGGCAGGGGCCGCAAGAACAACCCCTCCCCTCCTCCCGATAGTGACCTGGAGGTAAGAGACTAGAAAACATACACCGAGAGCACCGAGATTACTGAATGAATGCTCCATTCAATTCTCCATGGACACATGGTATCTTTGATCTTTGTCCGTTTTGTTTACTTTAGTCTCCAAATTCAATCAAGGAGAAGCTATTAGAGTCATTGTCATTGTCAATACAGGCCTGAATGTATATATTGGCCCTTATTTACTAATATGCGTATATGTAAAACAAACAAAAAAAGTGTAGATGCTATATTAACATCAGATTTATAAAATCTGCACACCGGACTATTTTATTTTTACTACTGTGCATTATGTTAGTAAATCAAACTGTGAAACAGCAGGGTTGTGCAATCTGCATACTGCTCCGTCCCGATTTCTCTATATAAGGAAGCATTTACCGTCAGGTGGAGCAGGGGGAAAAAAGAAAGAAGTGGTGACAGCGTTGTGAGAGTTGAGCCTGCATCTCTAAAGCAAGAAAGCAGGAGACAGACTGAAGAAACGGAAACAATCGCGTCCAAAGACAAGGACAGAAAAGGCACCCTCTTCATAAAGCGAGGCTCCGGCTGAAATAACAGAGGTTTAGAATATTGTTTCTCCTGAGAACGCTCGCTGTGGCTCAGGTTTGGACATCAAAGCTGATGTGAAAAAAAGGCTAACAGAATATAAGAAAAAGAAGAAAACAGATGGACGACAAGGAGAACATGATCTGTCAGCCTGTGATGAGAAACTCATTAAAAATAAATAAAAAGCACCAGTGGGATAGTGCCAAGATATTAGACTGTAGGTGATGACATCCAGCAATAATAGAAGTCATTTTTAATGGAAGACCAGATAGTTTAAGATAAGAGAAAGGAATGCTGGGATATGTTTAAGTAAA
Organism: Oreochromis niloticus; assembly: GCF_001858045.2. Lineage (NCBI taxonomy): Eukaryota > Metazoa > Chordata > Actinopteri > Cichliformes > Cichlidae > Oreochromis > Oreochromis niloticus. Next base: position 8,233,072 of record NC_031980.2, read on the forward strand.
AACTTTAAAGTCTGCATCTTTATATCTCCTATTTTGTTTTCTTTACATACAATTTAATTTTGAGTTAAATCTAACTGTAATTCTGAGCATTTTATTGATTTATGGTGTTTTTGAAAATGGTAAATAATAACCAATAGGCAATAATAGTACTATAATAGTCATGCTATCATCTTACTATAATGATTGTAGCCTAAGTTTGTCTGTTTCCTAACTCCACCTAGACAATCATAATATTTTCATGTACAGATTCACTTCTACATTTGTTCATGAAGTATAAGTAAATTCGGGTATGAAAATGTTGATAAATCAGTAACTTGTGCTTGAAACATTTGTACTTAATAAATAAATGTACTTATTAAATAAGGGCCATTTGTAAAATTAGAAGAATAGACTCAAATTTCTTGCATTGTGTCTTTTTTGTTGTGATCTGCAGAGGGTGTTTGTTTGGGATCTGGATGAGACGATTATTGTCTTCCATTCTCTGCTCACAGGCTCCTATGCACAAAAATATGGCAAGGTAAGACTGTTTTACTGTGTCACCATCGTGCTATGTTAAGTTTACTGTTCGTAAAACTTCTACATGTATCCACGCTTGACTGCCCATTAGATTTACGAGCAATGAACCTTCACATAGTGCCAGATTTAAAGCTTGAGCATCAGTTTGACTACTAACACAACTCATAATAGATCATCCGTAATAACCGAGCCAAAGAGAGGAGGGCCTAATCCTGAACTTTACAAAAGGTGGGCATGAAAATAAAGCCAGTGTTGTTTCTTGAACCTTCAACTCCCCAAGTGGATTTTCATGTGGATACTCATTTTAAAAATCTGGTACAAAAAGAAAACAAAAATTGTTAAAGTAGAACGGGAGGTAAATTTTACTATAACTCACACAGTTAAATGATGACACCTAATGTTACGCATTATTAGAGGTGTGGCGTGTTGGTGCTGACACCAGCAGCTGCACCCAGCAGCTGTCTGCTAAGCTGCACCTCAACTATGTAACGCAGCCTATGATGCACCAAATGATTCAATAGTTTGTGCAGTTAGCTTTAGCAGCAATAACTTGTTAAATTGTGTGATGTCCACAGCACTTAAGTGGCGTTTAGGTCTGGACTTGCCTTGTTTGTTGTTTTTTTCTTTTTTCTTTTTCCTTTTTCAGTCATTCTGTTGTAGATTTGCTGCTGTGCTTGAGGTCATTGTCCTTTGCGTGACCCAATTTGGGCCAGCTTTAGCTGCTAGACACATGGCCTCAAATTTTACTCCAGAACACTTTAGTATACAGAGCAGTTCATGGTCAACTCGATGACTGCAAGGTGCCGAGGTCCTGTAGCTGCAAAACAAACCCAAATCATCACCCCGTGTAACCACTGTGGCAGACAGTTGGTATGAAGCATTTGTGCTGATATTCTGTGTTTGATTTTCTCTAAACATCACACATTATGGCCACACATCTCCACTGTGGTCTTGTCTGTTTAAAGGACATTGTTCTAAAAGTTCCTGTGGTTTGTTCAGAAGCAACTTTACATCCCTAAATTCTGCCTCCATGTTCACCGTGCCCGTGAGCCTTTCTTCTGGTAACACTTCCAAACTAGCAATTCTTGTTCAGTATTTTTTCTAATTGCACTGTCACGAGCATTTAGTATGCTACCACAGACCTGTAGAGTCTAAGATGTAGCTCTGGGGGTTTTGGCTATTTGTCTGAACATTTCACGATATAACTTTAAGGTGAATTTGCTGGGGAGATTTGGGCATTATGTTAACACACACCTGAATGATCTGGACTATCAAACAGCTAAAATTCCTGCTGTTATAAGGGCGCTCACACTTGCTGCTTAGTTAATCAAGGGTATACTTACTCTCTTGAAGAATTTGATGGTGATGGTTCGCTGTTCAGGCTACTGTGCCCTTTGGTGTAGGGAGGTGTGGAGCTTTTTTTTGGTGCTACATGGCCACATTCTGAAAGCATATTCCACCTCTTCTTTATATTTACAGGTGGAAAATAACATTAAATGCTAGGTTTAATTTTAGCTTTGAAAGTTAATGTTTTCTTGAAAAGATAAAATCAACATAAATTAAAATTGGTAATTTATAAATTGATAGATTATATAATGTAGTGAGGATCTATCAGTGAAGCAGAATTTTAGGGATACCAATACTCCACCTTCATACACCATCTCTGAAACCGGACTTTCCATCCTCACTTTGATTTGATAATGAGCACGCAAAGTGAATAAGCTTCATTTGTCTCTGTAGATTGTTTAAAATGACATCAGCCACTTCAGGAATGTTATGGTCAATTTGGGAAGATAATCTCATGGATTATAAAACAAGTCTTAAAATGTAGCTATTAATAATTGCCAATGCTTTCCTTAATTGAATGATAATTTAATGTGCTAATTTCTTACTTGGGCTGATGTTTATTCCACTTTTCTCTGTGAACTTATTTGGTGGTCTCTCCTTCTCCCATAACAGCATCCCTGTTTATAGTTCCCTTTATTTTAATAAAAAATGTTCTTGGCACTGATCTGTGGTCGTCTCACGTAGCCAAGGCTGCAGATTTTTATTGGGTGATGTCGTTTCCTGTGGGCACCGGCGTGGCCACCAGCCCGCCTGTACGGGCTTTGCATCACAAATCCGTTCTGATATTGCTGTTTGGCAGTCGAACAAAAGCTGGCACAGCGCACGCACAATTTGGAGCCCAGCTTGCATTGAGCCATAGGAGCCCAGGCTTTTTACAAATAGGGTTTGCAGGCATTGATGTGCTTCCTAGTTGTTCTGCATTTGTGGACTTTAATGTTTGGCAATTGGGATTTAATGGGCATAAGACAGGCCCTGGTGAGTTGTAAAACGCCATGTGCATGAGCGAGGGAACACACTCTTGATGGATAATTCAGCCTCTTTGTGTTGTATTTACTGTAGAGAAGCACTGAATTGAACGGTAATATCACAAAAGAAGCTTGTGACAAGAAGTGAGGTTTTGCATTTGTCTTGACTTGCAAACTAGTGAATTAGATGTTTTCAAGGACTCAAATCGGGGTTTAATGTACCCTCTCGTAGCACGCCATGTCGGATTACCCGCATGGCTCACGACAACTGGCAAATCATCGGCATTAAAAAAAAAAGGATATGCCTCCTAATATTTGCCTGAAAATATTTGCGAGAGAATTTTTTTCACCTTGTTTCCTGCCGCTGCCGTTGAGAAATATAGCAGCAGCTGTGTCTGTTCACACCTCACCCAAAATAGTGTTTACACTATTAACATAGAAACCACAAGACCTAAGTGCCCCACTCATGGAGCTTTGAGGATACAGCTGCTCCAAATGATGTTTTGCCTTTTCGTCAATACAAGCATAGATGTCTTTATCACACAAGCCAATCTCACTCTCCGTTTCTTACTATACTTAGTATGCTGCTCACATCATGAGGAAGTGTTGAGTTTCCAGAGCTTAAGTGATACCAGCGAAGGTGAAGAGTGCATCTGGATTTTTCTGTGATAGCTTGAACTTGTGCAAAAGTTTTAAGTTTCTCTTACTAGTCAAACTTTTGTGACACTTACATCTCTTACCAAGAAATCAGTTGCAACTAACAATTTATAATAAATAATTCTCATTTGTGCAGTAATATTATAATACTTATTTAGCAATAACAAGTAAGAGTTATTGACTTTTGTATGCGCGTAGAATTTAGCCAGTGATGTGTACTAGTGGAGATTTAACAGGTGCTCTTCAATCTGTCGTTCACTGTGTCAGAGATGACAAATTTCCATAACATGTGTAGTCATGGCACAAAACTCATTACCTTTTTTCTCAAAGTATATATGGTGACAGTTTTGATTAAATGAAAAAGACTTTAGGCCATCGTCCCCAGTTTTCCTCACAATTAGCAAATGTTGATTTCAGATGCACTGCCTTTTGCACTTTCTGACACTCATGAATGCCGCCAGTTTCTCTCGCTTTCCGTGCCTGACCACCTCGCCCGCTCACTTTCACTCTCCGTCCTGTTAGTTTCTTTCTATTCTGGTCGTCTGACAGCGTCAGCGAATCGTGCGGCAAGCTGTCGACCCTTGCTGACCTATCACAGATGATGGTTTTTGCAGCTGAGCGCTAGCCTGGCAGAGCAGGCCGCGTTCTCCAGAACGCCTTCACACACACACACACACACACACACACACACACAGACACACAAACCATTCACACACCACATACACTCCAGGCATCTCCCTTTGAGGGTACGTACAATTTGCAACACACACACATGGAGGGACACAATCTTGCTCCCCCCCTCAAAATGTAAGGAATGCTGATGGGACAGAACAAGTGCAACCTGTCTGTCAGCGTCTGCAGTGATGAGCGGAACGTACCAAGTATACAAACAGGGGTTTGTTGGGGGGGCGTCTAAAGTGGTTTTTGAGATGGGAGGAAGCAATAACTCTGGAAATTTGTTGTCATGTTGATGTCATGATGATGTTATCTTCCTCTTCTCGTAGGACCCTCCCATGGCGGTAACACTGGGTCTGAGGATGGAAGAGATGATCTTCAACTTGGCTGACACACACTTATTTTTTAATGACCTGGAGGTGAGTCACAGCTGTTAACATTGTCAACAGTTGAAGTTTTTGCTCTGTCTTCAGCTTTTGCACAAAGAGTAATGTTGAGGATGTCATTGTTCCACTGGTTTGATATGCACACCTTATCATACACCAGCTGGGACTGAGCAAACGGCAGGGCACACCACTGTCAAAATTCATGCTCACAGTCACATCTTAAGCCAATTTACAATCACCAGTTATCCTAACATTTTTTTTTTATAACGTTAATACGTTGTCTTCTCATTCATCTGTATTTGTTTCTCTATTGTTTTCTCTTGTTCTTAACTAATTGTGAAGCACTTTGGTCAACTCTGTTGCTTTTAAATGTGCTATAGAAATAAAATTTGAATAGAACTGAATTGAATTAACATAATAACTTTGGGCTGTGGGAGGAAGCCTGAGGTCCAAACCATTACCCAGTTAAATACAACTGCTGCCCTCTAGTGGTGAAAAGGAAGTTAACATACTGTAAATGTCACAACACGTCTATATTCTATCTTTAGCACATTGTGCTTGTTATAATTGTTATTTGTATGTGTATCTGTATACAGGAATGTGATCAGGTGCATATTGATGATGTGTCATCAGATGACAATGGCCAGGACTTAAGGTGATTATTTAAAAATTAACTTTTGTGTAAAGTTGGGGTATTCATTCATTTCTGTAGATCATATATTCAGACAAACATTAACAACGTTTTTTCAGTTTGTGTTTTAATATTAACTTGATGATTAAAATTTTAGAAGTATGTAGATGACACTTAACGGCAAGCGTTTATTTGTAGTGCAGTTATGTTGTGATACCAATACCAAAATGCAAATAACCATCTTGTGTTTTTTTTCTACCAGAGCAGATTTTCAAATAAAACATATTATTATTATTATTGACAGTACTTACAGTTTTGCAACTGATGGCTTCCATGCAGCTGCAACCAGCGCAAACCTGTGCCTGGCTACGGGCGTCCGCGGCGGAGTCGACTGGATGAGGAAACTGGCCTTCCGCTACCGACGAGTCAAAGAGTTGTATAGCACATACAAAAACAATGTGGGGGGTAAGCCAATCAGAATAGACTCAGAATAGAGTTGAAAATGAGTTTTACTTTAGTTAAACTCTAGAGGAGTTGAAATGTTCTAAAATTATATTCATACCCTGTCTGGGAAACGGGAGAGCATTCAATCCTGATCATCTATAAGATGTTAAAAAACAGTTTTGTTTTGGGGGGTTTTAACTTTGTATAGGACTATTTAAATATTAAAGTTAATTTAATTAATAACAGAATAGAAGAATAGAATAGTCCCTTGTTGTCACTGAACACTGTGCAATGAAATAGTGGAACAGTATAGACATATATACAAATACAGCAAATACAGCTTATTTTTTAATGCTCAAATAAAATTGGAGTGCATTGTAGAGTGCTTATAGAGTAAAGAAGTTGGTGCTGTGTTTTAGGTCTGCTGGGTCCTGCTAAGAGAGATGCCTGGCTGCAGCTCAGAGCTGAGGTGGAAGCTCTGACTGACTCCTGGCTCACCCACGCACTCAAGTCCCTGTCCATAATCAGCTCCAGGTGCCACTTTCCATTTTATTTCCATGATTTACACAGATGGCAATGTCTCTTCTAGTCCTCTCTTCCTTTGATTACCGTGGTTAAGTGTTAGGGTTGGAACTGAGCACCAGTGGACACTAGAGGCACTCGTGGATCTATTCATGCATTTACCTACCCACCTGTACTGTGCATAATATGGCCTATTGTTTCTCTTTGTCCCTCAGGAGTAACTGTGTAAATGTGTTGGTGACCACAACACAGCTCATACCAGCGCTGGCCAAAGTTCTCTTATATAGTCTGGGATCTGTTTTTCCTATTGAGAACATTTACAGTGCAACAAAAATAGGTAAGCACACGTAAACACACGCATCTGTACTCATGCGCACACGGTCCATAAATTTAAAACAAAGACTAAATTAATGATTTCATTCATGGACTGAATTAAATAATATAATATATTGTGGAATGGAAGTCATCAAATAGTAACTGGATAGATACAGTACTGTGCAAAAGACTTGAGTCACTCCTCATATCTTTATGTTTTTCTAGGAAAATGGGAAATAGGTGCAGTGATTTATTAAAACATGCACAAACACACGCAGGAAAACAGTCCATTTGTACAATTCACACAAGTTTGAAAGTCAGTGTTTAATATGACCGCTTTTATACACAGCCTGGACTCTCTTATTTAGGCTTTCTGGTAGTTTCCTTGAGAAGTCTTCAGGAATAGTTCTCCAGGCTTCTTAAAGACATTCAAATCTTCCCCTCTCCATCAAGAGTGTGTGTGTGTGTGGGTGTTTTAAATCCAGGTATGCTTTTACTGCATCCTTTTCCTTTTTTTGTGCTGGAATGACTCATAGGTCAGTGTTAAGATGTTAAATGGCTTAACAAGCAAAAAAATCATCCCTGTGAAAATGATCAGATATAAGAACTCGACTGAAAATGGTGAAAAAGCTGAAAAATAAATAAATAAATATCGAGACCATTGCTAAACAAATTACAAGATAATCTGGATAGGTGGAAGCAAGTGAGGGGTGACTCAAGACTAATTTAAACATGTGCTCTTATACTACTAATGTCAATGATTTTGATTGAAAGGGAAGATGACCTTTTTGAGGTGGATGATGTCACACAATCTGAAACATAGCTCCACCCAGCAGATGTTTCATTAGCCACATTAGGTGAAGTCACCTGTGTGGGTGTAGAGTGTCTTTAATATGACTCACTTATCCCCATACTTACAGTATTCTTCCAGCATTATATCCGCACTCAGCTTGTGTGTTCCCGATCTGGCCTCGACACACATGTCGCTCAGGCCGCACGCCTACACTCTGAACGGACTCTAACCTCAGCTGGTTGCGACAGTGTACCGCAACCATGGCCAGTGCTAACTTATTGAAGAGTGGAAACAAAACAACTCAGACTGGGGTTTGGGTAGAAAGATACAACACTCAGGAAACGTATGTGTGTGTGTCACTATGTGATACGCCTTGATTCAAACAGATGTAACAATCTGATATCTTTAAAAACTAGTGTTTAAGGTCAGATGCCACGCCACTTCTAGGTACGCTATTTTTAAATGGAACTATTAAATAACTAGACACCATCTTGTGTGTTTGTGTTTGTGTTCACTTCACCCTAGTACGCACAGCTCTACCTCTTCCTGTGTTTTATTTCCATCTAAATAAAGGAAAAACCTGTGAAAGCCATTTGTTTGTCTCCAGGCAAAGAGAGCTGTTTTGAGCGTATAGTCTCCCGCTTTGGCACAAACATTACATATGTTGTGATTGGCGATGGAAAGGATGAAGAGCATGCCGCCAGCCAGGTAAACAAATGACACCTGAACTTTGACCCCTCTGACCATGTGACCCTCCTTCCTCCCCCTTGTTTATTTGTTTTTTGCAGGAAAAGAGAGTTGCTTTGAACGCATAATGCAAAGGTTTGGCAGGAAAGTAGTGTATGTTGTAATTGGGGACGGTGTGGAAGAGGAACAGGCGGCCAAAAAGGTAATGGACCCGCAACCTCACCGTGACCCCCGCCTACTCAGCACAGCGTGTGCTCTGATTGGACGAAGCCCGCCTTTCTTTGCTGCTGCAGTTTTGTGTTGGTCCTTTACTTTTTCTGGTCTACTTGCTTTGGTTTTTGTTTTGTTTTTTTTCATGGAGTGACAGGAGACTTTTGCAACTGTCAGAGTGAAAATTTGAGAATGAGCCTCGGCTGCTGATGGATATTTTGCACCAGCTTTTTCAGCGTCAGCTATTCCAAATTTGTGTCAATAACAGATTATTATTAGATTGACATTGGCATCTGAAATTGTTTAATGAATGGCTGCGTAAATGTACACGCTGACTGGGCTGTGAACAGCCTCATTTGTTTAGAGCAATGATCCTGCGTATCCTGTGACGTGTCTCCTGTTATGTGTTTTTAACTGATGTTGTAGTTGTACAGTATAACAAAAAAAAGGAGAGATAAGTAGTGATCTATTTTAAGTTTGCTACACCAGGGTATTTTCTTAATCCTCTCTTCTACAGCTTTTGGTTTCATTCATCGTGCTGGGTGCTGGGGTTGTTCAAAAATGGCTTTGCATTTTGGGATATACTCTTTTTTTACTTTCTTGCTGAGCACTAAATACATTGGATTTGGATGGTTTTCAAGATTAGCATGTTTCAGCTCATCTTAAAATGGGTTCAGTCCCCCTCCTGGCCCCCATCAGTCTACACACAGTACTCCACAAGAACCTAGTATAATAGGATTTTGAAGTGTTTTGTCAAGTTATTAAGAATAAAAACCTGGAATAACCCATTCGCATGACTACCCTTCACTTGTGTTAAAGCTCCTTTGGCAGCAGTGAAAGGAAATGAACCTTCAAGCTTTCATTTGAAGGTTTCTCCAGTTCTTCTTGGCAAAATTGTTAAACCTCAGCCAGCTCAGTCAGACATTTTCAGGTCTCTCCAGAGGTGTTTAGGTCTGGACTCTGGCTGGGTCAGTCCAGGAGTTTTCCCAAAGCCACTCCTGTGCTTTCTTGGCTTTGCACTAGGACCTTTTTTCCTGCTGAAATCTAATCCTGAGCACTCTGACAAAAGTTTTCACTCAGGATTTCTCTATATTTTCTGCATTCATCATTCCCTCTATCCTTACTGGTTTCCCAGTACTTGACAGAAAATTACTGATGGAGCATGATGCTGCTACCACCGTCTTTGACTGTAGGATTGGAATTAATGAGGTGATTCTCAGTGCCTAGTTTCCTCCATTCGTCTGTCTTCATTTTAGATCAGATTGGATTACTGTCTTAATTAAGGTTTCTCCCATCCATACAAAGGATTTTATTCATAGTGACTACTGGGTTCTTAGTTACATGGCCTCTGTCCCAGTTATAGAGTTTGGCTGAAACAAGGAGGACATTTACACCACAACTGTGAGTGTCATAACAACGGGTTTGTTATCATCCATCCATCCATCCATCTATCTTCTGCCACTTATTTGGCACTGGGTCATGAGTCTACGCAATACAACAATTTGCAAATCACATCAACATGTATTTTATTCACAACACAGGGGTCATGTTTACCTCTGTAGCATCCCCTTTTCTTTTAACAACAGTCTGTAAATATCTGGGAACTGAGGAGACCAGCTTCTGGACTTTTGGGAAAGGAATGTTGCTCCATTCACACAGTCCAGTGTCACAGCATCAGAAACGCAGGTTTTTGAACTGAGCACTCTTTAGTCCATGTTACCAAAATTTTGATTCATCTGACTGCAGAACAGTTTTCCTCTTCCAAAACTGAGGTTATTGTACTAAAAATCTTAAAGATACAGTACCTAACCAGATGCTTACTCTGGATGGCATTACCTTGGCCTCCAGTAACACTGGAATGAGTCTTGGAGTCGTTTTTGACCAGGATGTCTCCTTCAATGTACATATTAAATATTGTAAGGTCTTTACCTTACAATAAAAAGGACCTTGAGGCAACTGTTGTTGTGATTTGGCACTTTATAAATAAAACTGAATTCAACCTGATGCTCCTTTCATACCCAATCATCTTAATGGCCTTCCTCAAGTTAACTTGATAAGTAGCAAACTCTTCATCTAGCTATTTGTTTTTAGCACCACTTTTAGGCTTTTCTTGTCCCGATCTAAACTTTTTTTGTGATATTTTGTTACCATCAACTTCAAATAAGCCAATATTTTTTATAAAATGGTACATTTTCTCAGTTTAATATGTTTATTGTAATATTGGTTTATGAGATTTGCAAATCATTGCATTCTGTTTTTATTCACATTTCACAGAGTGACCCAACAGTTTTTGGGGTTAAGCATGAAGACAATATTTCTGTCTCTAATTTTGGGACAGTATCACAGGACTCTGAAAACTCTGTTGATTTGTTATTGTGGAGTATTATGTGTAGATTGTGTTTAGAAAAAAACTGAATTCATTTCAAGATTAGTCTAAAACATAATAAAATGTAGAACAGGGTGTAAAAACTTCCCACATACAATTTTGGCACCATTGTTAAACCTTTTAAGGAAACTATTGACTTCAGGTTACAGTCAGCAAAAAGTTAAATTAGCTTAGCATAAAGGCTGGGAACATCGGGGAAACTGGTGTTTTAAAAATTAAAAATTTCTTAGAGTCTTTACAGCTCACCAATTTAGTTATATCTTGTTGATTTAATTATAATGAAAACAAAAGTCAAAAACAACAGCTGCAGGGATTTTCTATGGGTTATATGAGTGTTTCAAAGTAGAGGCTAGCATCAGTCAAAGTAGAGGCTAGCATCAGTCAGCACAAATCTTGTTATCCTTCATACATTTTCAAGTTCTTTGTACATATTATTGCTGATACATATATGTATTACAATTAAGTTGGTGATATTGAGAATTGCCCTTTATAGATTTTTGTGCTTTTTTTTTAAGGCTAAGGTACCTATTTTTAAAATTTTTATGCTAAGCTAAACTGACGAACCGCTGACTGTAGCTTCACCAAGAGGGGAGAGATGAGTGATATAAATTGTGTCATCTGATGTAACCTTCTGAACAGAAGGATAAGCATAATTCCCAAAATGCCACCCTTTGTCTTAAAGCCTTAGAAATGCATGGATTTTTGTTTGCAGTGCAGCTACAAGCTACAGTAGTGTAGCTTGCATGTGTTTAGGCGGTGGTGGTGTGCAACAGTGATAATTGTACGTCTGATTTTAATGATGTGTGTCCACTCCGCAGCACAACATGCCTTTCTGGAGGATATCAAGTCACTCTGACCTGCTGGCATTACACCAAGCACTGGAGTTTGAGTACCTGTAACTGTTATAGCAATATGGACTCATTGCATTGTCACATGGACACGGTCAGCCAGGCAGCCCCTTTCTTTTGTATAACTATTTAAGAACACACGACACTGCAAGTGTTTCTGTGATTACTTTCGTTTCCTGTCTTGTTTTTTGAATGTCTGGATTTACAAACTCGTAATGGTCTTAAGAGGTTAAAGGAGGTAAAGAAGAGGAAAGTGGGATTAGGAAAAGGCTATCCGACATCCTTGCTCAGCCCCTCTGGTCCTGATGCTGGGGACAGACCTCTGAAAATCCAGTCTGCTGTTCTTGCAGCTGTAGCAGGCTAAAACTGTCAAGGCTTAAGACCTTCCTTGGACTGGGAGGATATTTTTTTCCCTTGAGATCTAGTTTGTGGTCAGAGCACCCAGGTGGAAATGAGGACTTGCGGCATCACTTGGGGGGTAAAGATCATTGGCTATGCATTAATTTGAAGGCTTCTCTGTACAGACCATATCATGTATACTGGGATAACAGCTTTTTTTGTAAGGGTTTTGTTCCCGGTGGTATAATAATCACGACAAAAGAATGCAGTCTGTGGTAGAAATTTGTGTAAATTATTTACAATAAACTTACATGACAGTGGTAGGGTTTTGGGGTTGTTTTTCTTTTTGGTCAAATAATTGGAAATTTTGAGGCTCTTTTGTTTTTTCCTTCTGGTTTTTGTATTTTGTTTTCTTTCTGGTGGGTGGGGCTTGAAGATGTGCGTCATGATGTGTTGTGCCTTAATGTGTTTGAATGTCTTTTCTTTATTCAGAAATGTCTATGTATGTAGATATAAAGGAGAAAACTTATCCACATGACCTATGCATCTTCTTTCATAAAAGAAACAAGATCGTTAACACAACCTGTGATACTCTGAAACTAAACTCACAAAATGACAGGGCTATAAAAAGAAGTAAGAGCAATCTGTTAGTGAGCACACTGAGCCTAAAGCTAGAGTTTAACATCCCTATTGTGCTCTACCTGAATAGATTGCCATTGAACCTTATGGCAATCTGTCCATTTAAACTCCTCTTAAGGTTATTTTCATGGTTTTTGCTTAAAAAAAAACATGAAACCCCCCCTAAAAACCACACACCACACAGGTACCATTTCCTATTCTGCTAATGTACTGAGAGAGATGACAAACAATAGAATATTTAGATTTTTTTTCTAAATTCAGAATAATAACTGATTCAATAACTGTCCCATATTCAATATCCATTATATGTACATTGAAGAATTCTAAGCCTGTTAATTTGATTATGGTTTATTTATAGCTCATAAAAAGCATCAGAATACTTGATTTCAAGCAGTATAAACACTCTTTCTTTTGGTCTGGTTAAGTACCCACAACCTTAAGGAAGACTGCTGACTTAGTTCTCCGGGTCATGATCATTAACACCTTCCATAAGGAGGGTAAGCCACAGAAAGTCACTGTTGAAAGGCTGGTTGTTCACAGCGCTGTATCAACGCATATTCATGGAAAGCTGACTGGAAAGGAAAGTTGTCGTAGGAAAAGGTGCACAAGCAATGGGGATGCCCGCTGCCTTGAGGGCATTGTCAACAACTTGGGCGAGCATCACAAGGAGTGGACCGAGGCTGGTGTCAGTGCAGGAGCCACCAGATGGAAAGAGGCTACAAATGTCACATTCCTCATGTCAAACCACTGCTGAACCAGAAATGCGAGGAGCATCTTACCTGAGCTGAGGAGGAAAAGAAGTGGACTGCTGGTTGGCGGTCTCAAGTCATCTTTTCAGATTAAAGTAAATTTGGGATTTTTGTTTGAAAATTAAGGTCCCCGAGTCTGGAGGAAGAGTGGAGATGCACCCAGTCAAGTTTTTTCAGTCTGATGATCAACTCAGCAGGGCCACAAACTGATGCAGTAATTTGTGGCAAAGGAGACTCCATTGAGTTCCATTTAAATGAAGCTGGGCACTGTATTATAAATTAATGATCGTAGGAAATATTCTAATTATCAGGCTTGATGTATGATTTCCTTGAGTTATAACCTATTATAATTAAACCCAAAATAAAAAGGCTTGAAATACTTCAAGTCATACTTGATAAATGAATTAAATTATGCAACAACCTCATGTTAGTCTGGCTTTTTGATGTACTCGATTGTAACCTGTATGCAAACCTGCCAAGCTGCACAAGGTAAATGGTAGGCTTCTCATGCTCAAGGATTTTACATGCATCAGATTATGTTTAAAAAAAAATACAGAAGCGCTGTTATTAGACTTGGTTTACATGTCATTTTTTGGCATTAGTACTATAGCAAATAGAACAATCTAGAAAACCAATTACTTCAATGGTATTCATCTCAAACATTTAATTTCTCTCCAATTAGGTAAAAGTTATTCCTTTACATTCTTTCTTGGATAATGTTCCATCTAAGTGCATTCATTTGATGCTTGTGTTAGTTTTAACATTTCAAAGCTCTAATGTCCAATGTAATACATTGGGAGGCATTCAGTGTTAAACTACAACCAATAGAACAACAATTTACATAAGTTTTTAAAGGACAGACATCCTGCTTGAAAAGAAGCCGTTTCAACTCATCCAGGAGGCTTTAGTTAAAAAAACTAAAACAACAAAAAACAAAAAAAAAACAAAAAAAAAAAAACAACCCCAAACCTCCAGGCTTCAACCAAAAGATAAGTTTTGAAAGCTTTAACAATGTTCATTATCTGAATGGCTTTTTAGGTTTAGTCAAACCAGCTAACACAGACAGCTATACTACAAAGGGCCTAAATCATAGTAAGTGACCTTAAGTTAAGGTCACCGGGATTTGAACTTTTATTAGATGCACCTATGGTGTGAATTTCAAAACTGCGCACTGCACGGTTCAAGTTTAACTTGTTCACACTCACAAATTTGGGGATCCATGCTGCTTGACCATCAAGCAAGGCTAAGCAGTAAAAATGTTATCCAGAGGGTAAAGAGCTTTTCAAATTTAAAAATAAATAAAATACATTTAAAAAAAAAAAAAAAAAAATCTGAAATTCTCAACTTGGAGAATGAGCTCATGAAAAGTTGCACTAACCAAGCTACGAGATTGGTACACTGTGAAATAATGCTCAATATCCAACCAAGCAACTCAAATCAATAACACACTCAAGAGCTTCATTTCATCGTTTTATTGAGACTTCATTTCTTGGACTTGAAGTATTCCTCAATGACATCCTTGGCCTGGGACTCCTTGCCATAATCCTGGAAGGGGGGATAAATAAATAAAATTGAGGTCAACTGAGCCCAATGTCACAGACATGTATGCCAACAGACATTAAACAGCCATTTGGAAATGAATGCAAGTTTATTATGTGAGGGAAACACAAGCTACAATAAACACATGTCCAGCTTTATTTAAACACTACTTGGTTTGGTCTTTGTCATAAATTATGGCTCAATGCAGCGTGGAGGTGATCAGCTTGTTACACTGACAACAACTCACCTCTGAAATTTGTTTAGTTCAGGCACACATGTTTACTGCAGCTATGGTATAGGTATGCTGCTTAGATTGGGTAAAATGCACCAACTCAAGATACCCTGATTTTATAACTACACTACTGATCATTAAAGGGAAGAGGAATTGCATGGATTGCCTTTATAGCACCTTTTTTGCTTACTGTCATTTGGTACTCTATGTAGCCATCCTTAGGGACCCCGGACACCACAGACAGATGACGGGGCTTGTACGCTGGCTCCTCTCTAGCCAGGAGTTAAACAGCTGCATGGCATGAGGCACAGCAACTGCACTTGACTGGCAAATCTAATCTTACCTCATAACTTTTGTTTCTTTCCCCGTTATGCTAAATGGAAATTCAGTGATATCCCTCTAAAGTTTCCTATATAGATCAAAAGGCTAATGAAGTGGATTCAGACTTGCCAAAGAAATAAATCAGCATAATTACCTTAACAACGACGCAGCTGCAGCCCACCACCTTGCGTGGTTTACCCTCACGGTCGATCTTGCACAGACCAACCCACTCACCAAGCTTCTTGTTGTCATCAACCTGCCAGAGTTTAAAAGGTCACTTCAACTTCATGGTAAATGGTAAATGGCCTGTATTTGTCATGAACGAATTTAACTCAATACAGTAAAAATAATAATAAGCACGGGTAGAAGAGTGCATTATAGTCCAGGCTCAACTGTATCTCAGACAGAAATTGGGTAACAACTGGCAATCTCCTCACAGTGTTCAGTAGAGGGAGCCAAATTATCATCAGTGATACAGCAGTGCTACATTCTCTTTATGCAACTGGTTAAAAAAAATAAAGTAAGAACGCAGTGCAACTGTCCATGAAGATTAAACCAAACCCAAGCAAATTCAGTACCTTGATGAGGTTGATCTGATGCTCGGCGCAGAGGGCCTCCACCAGCTTGACGTACATCGGCTCGTCGCAGTTGGCAGCAAGGACGCAGAGATGGGCCTGACGTCTATGAAAGAACAGGAAAAAAAATAAAAATTAAGTCACATTAAAGGCTAATACATTATACCATTCACACTTTAAACTGATAGGATGGCTCAGATACACGTGAGAAGTTAAAGGTCTCTAAAAGTTTTAAGACTTACTTGTCCAGAGCCTTGGCAGCCTCACGGATACCGCGGGCCAGGCCATCATGGATGAGTGCGGTCTTGAGCACTTCAGGTAGAGCGGTGTTGACATCCATCACACCTCCAGCAGGACTGCTGTTGGAAGTAAGATGAAAACAATCTTAAAATTTTGAGGAAGATGAGCACAAGAAATTGGGGTCTCTTCAGCTGAGCTTTTGGCATGTCAGAGCGGCGAGCGTCTCACTCATTGTAGAGTGAAGGGGTATCCGACAAAAGATGGGATCATCAGTCATGCACAAAAGCTCAGCTGGAAAAAAATAAAATAATGAAATTTCAGAAAAATATCCAGACTAAAAACTTAAAACTTCCATCTATAACAGGTTTATCAAGCCTTCCTGTATCTAAACTAGACTACGATGGTTTGGGACTCCTCTATTGCCAAGTTACAATCAGTTGTAAATGTTGCAGCCAGACTGCTGACTGGCGTTGGCAGTCTTGCACTGGATCCATGTATATTACAGAATTCTGTATAACGAGGCATATGTGCTTAAAGCCTTAAACGACATGCTATATCCCATCAAGGTGTACATGTTTGGCTTCTCAATCATTTAAATAGTGAGCTGAAGAACGGCCAACTGAGTCAGTGTTCTACACAACACTGTCACTAGGTTTCAAATAAGTTACTGCTAGCATGTCAAAGCCTTTGAATACTGTGGGAAGACTTCAGGTTACTGAAAAAAATGCCTGTTTAAGACTCCACATATATTTTTCATACATAGCCACACTAAGGCAGGACTACTACTTCTAATCCCCTTGAAGAGCAATATAACAAAGATCAAGGTGATTATACTAGTGATCATTAAAGGGAAGAGGAATTGTAAACGTCAAAGAAGCTGCCGCATATCAGTATCTCAGGTTAATTTTAAACTAGATTTACTATTGTGTGATTGTATAAACCTGTTAAACATTAGCCCCCTGGACCGGACTATGGACATGTCTCATTTATGAGCTTTCTATTGTGCGCCTTTCTCTCGTTTTTGTACACATTTCTCTTGATTTGTACATATTTCTTGTGACTGTATACATTTCTCCTGTTTGCCATTTATCTGGCTGGTGACCATTTATATTTTATTCCTGCACAGTTGGTGTGGAGCACCCACAATTGCGTTGTACATGTACAATGACAATAAAGGCCTATTCAATTCAATTTTATTGTAAATTGCTACATGCGTGCCGGTAGTATAACTGAACCTCTATCCCTGCCACGCTAGCCACTTGTGTCATGTGAAATACCCTTTTACGCTATAAAGCACACTGTTACCAAAAAGCTTATGTTTACAAGGTCACTATCCTCTCCTAAACAAATTTTAGCTGTAGTTTAACTACGGCTCTTTTAAGTAACTTTTATTATCAAGTCTTCATAGACGCAAACGTCTTGCTCACCCTTCCTCGGCCATTGTAGATTTGCGATGGATGGTGAACTTAAAGTTCTGCAATGAAGAAGAAATGTGACATAAAAGTTATTATCCATTGTAAAGCGCCCACTTTTATAAATGTACAACTTAGGATGTTTGATTAATCCAGACGATTCTGTCAGGAGTTGAGGGAACGCACCTTTCCTGCAGATGAGCAGCGAGTAAAGAGGACGTCATAAGCCCGCGACGCGAATTTAACACCAGCAGGCCCCAATCTGCGCCTCACTGTGGCGCCAGATGAGCTGCCTGTTGTAGCTTTAGTTAACAGCTGAAACTACAAGTTGCCTCCTAGATATTCACGTCTGCCAATACAGGCGAAAAACACGTTTTATGACCCACAGACATAATTCAGACAAATACATCTCAAGGATAGATACACATTTATTCATGTCGTTAGATAAACTCGTCATATGGGGTACTTCTTAATGTCATTAAACATTTCCCATTGGACATTTTCACAGTGTAAACACTGATCCTCCCCAGAAACGGTGGATTTTGATCTGTTTAGAGGAAAACAAGCAAACCAAAGAAGTTTAAACCTTAAGAAAACGTTAAAAAAATGATAAAACGTAAATAATAGTCCATAAATGCAACAGATGCATAATTTTCCTCAGAAATGTTTTTTTTTTTAATTTTAGGAAATACATTTTTTCAATAGAAAACATAATAACATAAAATATGATCTCACCTACCAACTAAAAAAAATAATAAATACATTTAACCAGCTCTCACATGAATATGGAAACAACAACATGAGATGTAGAAAACAAAACAGCATACAATACAATAAATAAGCATCTACTTTGATGTGTGGATAATCAGACCAAATTCATAGGAAGACTGATGCTGTATTTTTAAAGGAGCCACATTAAACCGTGACCATGCTACTGCCTGGCTTTTTAGTGAAGTGGCTCAAAAATTGCCCCCTAGAGGCTGCGGGGGCCCTATGCATCTCTAAAGTCTACTTACAGCAACAAATTGCTCTGCAGAGAACTTTATAATGCATGATTTAAGACTGCATCACATTTTATTGTACTTGAGCTTCATTGGACCTCTGTTGCTTTAACATTAGAGACCCTGATTTTATCAATTCAGCCTTAAAGTCAAAAAGAATTGCCTGGATGTCTTTTGAATCTTTTTCTCTGAAATTCGCACCAATTTTTATTTCACATCAATGATTAGTTTAGAAATTTGTTAGTCAGTTTCCATTCTTCATTTTACTACAGCAAATCAAAAGACATTTTCCACCTGTTCTGTACGGGATGTAGTCATTGCGGATTCAGACGGGGGGGAAAGTAAACAAGATAGCAAAATAGCATCATCGTTTACCCTCACACTATATCTTGCAGAGACGAACACAGTTATCAAGCTAACTTAAAGAAGTACATCTTCAGGACAGACTCACATTTAAGCTTAGACACAATTTTAATTATATTAATGCAAAGTTTAAATACAGGTTGGTCAAAATAATTTATTTGTTCATGAGAAGTGATGCATTAAAGTAAACGCTTTTAATAATGCCACTAAGTTTAGATATGTACTGCTTTAAAGCAAGAACATAAGGTCACAACAGCTGCACATGAACTGATAACCATGTTCCTAGCAATGCACTGACACTATTTCTATGCCTATCTACTTGTTAGACTATTATCCTGGTTGTGACATAATCACCCTGTTTATCAGGTCACGCGTGTTGCCTTCTTGTTCAAATAAAGATGTGATCTAATTTCCCATCAGAGAATTTCAAATCCTGCAATGATTTACCCAGATGTCAATATGTGCTTAACTTGCTGTCCATTACAAAGAAAAGTATTCTCTAATTCTAGTTTCTAGTTCTGTTACTGATATTCAATAATGTTAGAAAAAGGCAATATTTAATACAACGGGCCAGTAAGTGTTTTCATAATGTTCAGACCCTCTGGCCTCTGAAGTAATAAAACTCTTTAACACGCAAGTGAAATATACCTACCAGCCACTTCATAAAGTACACCTGTTCAATTGTTCATTCACTCAAATATCTAATCAACTAAACACATGGCAGCAATTCAGTGCATTTAGTAGGGTAGACATGGCTAAGACAACCTCATTAAGTTCAAACTGAGCATCAGAATGAGGAAGACAGGTGATTTAAGTGGCATTGAATGTGGTAAGGGTTAGGGCCAGATGCTTTTGGGTGTAGTACCACATCGGTAGAAGATCAGTTGAACACCACAGCCTGCCTGAGTAATGCAGTTGACAGTGTCCGTCCCACAGTGTGCCCATGTGTACTGATGGCTACTTCCAGCAGGACAAAGCACCATTCCATTCCTCAAAGCACAAATCATCACAAACTGGTTTCTTGAACATGACACTCAGTTCACTGTCCTTAAATGCCCTCCACAGTCACTAGATCTCAACCCAGTAGTGCACTTTTAGAATGTGGTGCAATGGGAGATTCACAACGTGGCTGTGCAGCCAACAAACCTGCTGCAACTGTGTGATGCTGTCATGTCAACATGGACAAAATCTCAGACGAATATGTGCCGCACAGAATTAAGGCAGTTCAGAAGGCAAAATGGGGTCCAACCATGTACTAGCAAGGTATACCTAAGATGATACCTTGCTGATGATACAATATTAGAAAGGTGGATAAATTAACAACTGTATCTTTTTTCTTTGTTTTTATTTCCTATTAATTCAATCCCAGAAGCCTATTGAACACTGTGTGTTAAAACAATATACAATACAGAAACATAAGGAAATACAGCATAGTTTCATATGCAGACATATGCTCACTGCAAGAAGAATAAATGGTCTGATTTGCCAAATGTCATAATAAGTTATTTTCAATTTTACTGTTACACAAATATATAAAATGTAAACCATGTAAAGCCCATAAAAGGGTAGCTTTCTTTTAAAGGCTTTTCTTTCTTCCTGACGGTGTAACAAGAGGAAAAGCAGAAGTGGTCATATTATTCATACAGGATCTCTGCTAGACTTTTCTCAAAACAGGATGTTTTGAGAAAGCATGAATTCTGAAAAAATCTCATGGCCCAATTTTTTTTTCTACCAAAATGACCTCAATCTTCTTCCATTAATAAGTTAAGTTAAATGTTTTCTTTTTCTTTTAAATATTTCAAATTGAAATGTAGGCTTTGTGGAAAAAAAGATAAATCCCCTCTCATCGTCTCATCTTTAATGATTGATCAAAATGTCAACATGTGTCCAGGTTGCAGTCCAATACAGGCGGACCTTTTTATTTAAAATAGTTACTGGATCTGTTCTTGGGGAACATGAGAAAGTTTTTATTAAAGATTCTGAGTTCCTTCTGTTAGCGCAGCAGTCTTGGCGGATTTAAAAAGGTAAGAGGCCTATATGAGCACCTTTTGGTGAAAACAAAATGACTAAAGTATTATGCTATTATTTTACAGTGACTGACCAACACTGAAGACGCAATATGATCCTCATTTTTGATGAAAAACGACATTTTATTTTTCACTTGTCTCTTGGTGAGTTACCGGAGGTTTTTGTCTCAGTTTGACTTCATGTGAACATGTTTTTTCTTGAGTGGAGACTGAGTGAGAAGTGGGAGTTTCAGTATTTACGCCACAATATTATTTGATGACTGAAAGTGTTAAACATTGTTTACCGGATGAATTTAAAATTATCTGGGACCCTCTTATGTTCCCAATTTGTAAAACATTTCACAAATTATTGACTGCAGTGAAGGCTTTTAACTGAACAATGCTGTTTTATATCTAAATCTCTGGGCTGTCAGGCTTAATCAGATCACTTTTGCAATTTGTATTTTTGCTGCAGGCCTGTTGAGTTTCCTGCAGTTCACAGGTCAGTAAGTAACCCATGAATATTCAGATACTTTGATTTCTACATTAAAAAGATAAAAATTGTGAAATTTGGTTGAGGAGAAGGTGACACATTGCGCATCCTTTGTGGGGGTTTTTTTTTTTTTCATATCCAGAATGTGAGAATATTAGGCTGGTCGGACCTTCGCGTTGCTCTGGCAGAGTGGAGGTCTTCCACAAAGGCAGTTGGGGAACTGTCTGTCACGATCAGTGGAGCATTGCTAACGCTGAGGTGGTGTGTCGAGAGTTAAGCTGCGGGACAGCTATCGAGGCCAAAAAAGACGCCTTCTTTGGACAGGGAAAGGATGAGATCTGGTTGGATGACGTACAGTGTACCGCGGGCCAGGCCATTGTGGATGAGTGCGGTCTTGAGCACTTCAGGTAGAGCGGTGTTGACATCCATCACACCTCCGGCAGGACTGCTGTTGGAAGTAAGATGAAAACAATCTTAAAATTTTGAGGAAGATGAGCACAAGAAATTGGGGTCTCTTCAGCTGAGCTTTTGGCATGTCAGAGCGGCGAGCGTCTCACTCATTGTAGAGTGAAGGGGTATCCGACAAAAGATGGGATCATCAGTCATGCACAAAAGCTCAGCTGGAAAAAAATAAAATAATGAAATTTCAGAATAATATCCAGACTAAAAACTTAAAACTTCCATCTATAACAGGTTTATCAAGCCTTCCTGCATCTAAACTAGACTACGACGGTTTGGGACTCCTCTATTGCCAAGTTACAATCAGTTGTGAATGTTGCAGCCAGACTGCTGAGTGGCGTTGGCAGTCTTGCACTGGATCCATGTGCATTACAGAATTCTGTATAACGAGGCATATGTGCTTAAAGCCTTAAACGACATGCTATATCCCATCAAGGTGCAGAGGTGGGTCGAGTATCCAAAAATTGTACTCAAGTAAGAGTATCATTACTTTAAAATATTATTACTCAAGTAAAAGTGAAAAGTAGTCGTCAAAAAAGTTACTCAAGTAAAAGTAAAAAAGTACTTGGTGAAAAGGCTACTCAAGTACTGAGTAAGTAGCGAGTAACTGTTTGAAATGTCCGATTTATGTTATAAATAAATGCTATCAGACAATCAAAAATAATTAAATATACAAATTTTAGTATTTTCAAAAGGAATATATGTAAAAAGATCCACAAAATAAGGCGCAACAATTCTAATTTCAATATTTCAGTTTTTCACAATGTAAAGCTTTTTCAAGCAAAACCCACAGTAAATATATTCGCATTTACAGCAGCCTCATTAGAATGAGGCAACTTCAACATAACAGACTACAGCTGATGCGCCAGAATGTCATACTAGGGGTGGTTCTTTTAAATACAAGGAGGGATTAAGTAAATCAGAAACAAATGACACAGAGATGCAACAGGTATAATGAGGAAAAGTTATTCCCAAGGCGGACAGCAGGAATTAAAAAACAAAAAAACAACACATCTGTGCTAAAATTCCACAAGAATAGACATTCTAACAAAACTTATTTTGTATACTAAAATACCCTGAAGTATAGACAGTGGATTAACACAATGTAATATGTAAAAATGTAAAAACTACACTCACAAATAAACACTGAAATCAGAGTAAAACTAATTATAAAAGACAAATACAAATTTCCACTATGTGGATGTACATATGTGTATGGCTCACTTTACCATAAATTGTTTCTTCAGTCAGTGAAATGGTGGTTCAGCTTCAGCAGCAGTTGGCTCTCACGGTTCTTGCTGTGAAGCTGTGACCGTTTGGCAGTGAACAGGAGTCCTGCATGACTAAAAAGTCTCTCACAGGCTGCAGATGCAGGAAGAGCTCTATTGACTTTGATCGACATCTTCTTGATCTGAGGAAAGCCATGCAATAGATCCACACCTCCAGTGAATGGACATGAAAGGTACCTCTCCAGTTCCTCTGCTTCTGGCTTTCCTGACCCCATGGCTCCATCATCTTAGTCGGTTAGGCTGCTGTTTGTGCTGGCCTCATCCAGCTCTGTGTCTAGGTGATGTCTGATGAAGTGGAGACCTGTGGAAAGATGTAAGGTTTTCAAAAGAATTAGGTTTGGTCATCATAGTGCTGTATACACTGCCAAGCTGCAGATGTTTGTTTGGAGCTAGCCTCCAAAAGCTGCCCATACACTGTGCGATTTTTGGCCCATTTTGAGACGATTTTTCAATTACGCAACCGTTTTGGGGATCGGCCGTGTTTTGCCTTAATCGTGTGTGCATCGTGTAGTATACATGGGGTAACGAAAAGCAGTTAACACCTCACGACCAGCTCCCAATCATCAATCGTATGGTCGCATGATAATCAAACCAGTTTGAAATCCTGTCGCCTCTCACACTGCGCAGCACAAACATACAAATGAAAGAAAAGGTGGAGCAGCACGACAGTGCAGCGTGTGATCTGGACACAAGAGATGGAGGCACAAAGTGATACAGCAGTGCTACATTCTCTTTATGCAACTGGTTAAAAAAAATAAAGTAAGAACGCAGTGCAACTGTCCATGAAGATCAAACCAAACCCAAGCAAATTCAGTACCTTGATGAGGTTGATCTGATGCTCGGCGCAGAGGGCCTCCACCAGCTTGACGTACATGGGCTCGTCGCAGTTGGCAGCAAGGACGCAGAGATGGGCCTGACGTCTATGAAAGAACAGGAAAAAAAATAAAAATTAAGTCACATTAAAGGCTAATACATTATACCATTCACACTTTAAACTGATAGGATGGCTCAGATACATGTGAGAAGTTAAAGGTCTCTAAAAGTTTTAAGACTTACTTGTCCAGAGCCTTGGCAGCCTCACGGATACCGTGGGCCAGGCCATCGTGGATGAGTGCGGTCTTAAGCACTTCAGGTAGAGCGGTGTTGACATCCATCACACCTCCGGCAGGACTGCTGTTGGAAGTAAGATGAAAACAATCTTAAAATTTTGAGGAAGATGAGCACAAGAAATTGGGGTCTCTTCAGCTGAGCTTTTGGCATGTCAGAGCGGCGAGCGTCTCACTCATTGTAGAGTGAAGGGGTATCCGACAAAAGATGGGATCATCAGTCATGCACAAAAGCTCAGCTGGAAAAAGATAAAATAATGAAATTTCAGAATAATATCCAGACTAAAAACTTAAAACTTCCATCTATAACAGGTTTATCAAGCCTTCCTGCATCTAAACTAGACTACGACGGTTTGGGACTCCTCTATTGCCAAGTTACAATCAGTTGTAAATGTTGCAGCCAGACTGCTGACTGGCGTTGGCAGTCTTGCACTGGATCCATGTGCATTACAGAATTCTGTATAACGAGGCATATGTGCTTAAAGCCTTAAACGACATGCTATATCCCATCAAGGTGTACATGTTTGGCTTCTCAATCATTTAAATAGTGAGCTGAAGAACGGCCAACTGAGTCAGTGTTCTACACAACACTGTCACTAGGTTTCAAATAAGTTACTGCTAGCATGTCAAAGTCTTTGAATACTGTGGGAAGACTTCAGGTTACTGAAAAAAATGCCTGTTTAAGACTCCACATATATTTTTCATACATAGCCGCACTAAGGCAGGACTACTACTAATCCCCTTGAAGAGCAATATAACAAAGATCAAGGTGATTATACTAGTGATCATTAAAGGGAAGAGGAATTGTAAACGTCAAAGAAGCTGCCGCATATCAGTATCTCAGGTTAATTTTAAACTAGATTTACTGTTGTGTGATTGTATAAACCTGTTAAACATTAGCCCCCTGGACCGGACTATGGACATGTCTCATTTATGAGCTTTCTATTGTGTGCCTTTCTCTCGTTTTTGTACACATTTCTCTTGATTTGTACATATTTCTTGTGACTGTATACATTTCTCCTGTTTGCCATTTATCTGGCTGGTGACCATTTATATTTTATTCCTGCACAGTTGGTGTGGAGCACCCACAATTGCGTTGTACATGTACAATGACAATAAAGGCCTATTCAATTCAATTTTATTGTAAATTGCTACATGCGTGCCGGTAGTATAACTGAACCTCTATCCCTGCCAAGCTAGCCACTTGTGTCATGTGAAATACCCTTTTACGCTATAAAGCACACTGTTACCAAAAAGCTTATGTTTACAAGGTCACTATCCTCTCCTAAACAAATTTTAGCTGTAGTTTAACTACGGCTCTTCTAAGTAACTTTTATTATCAAGTCGTCATAGACGCAAACGTCTTGCTCACCCTTCCTCGGCCATTGTAGATTTGCGATGGATGGTGAACTTAAAGTTCTGCAATGAAGAAGAAATGTGACATAAAAGTAGTGAGGCTTCGAAGCTTGTGTCGAGTAATGGAGGGGGCGTTTCCGCGATGCGCGTATCGAGGCTTGCTTCATTTATGGGAGGAGCTGAAAATGAGGACGTCCGAAGCCTCGCTGCCCGGCTGTACCACGTGACTGGTTCAGGAAGTGGTTCGAACTTTGCCGCGAGCTATGACAGCGATATAAGCCCCTCAGACTTCATTCATAATGTGGGTGTTTGATGGAGAGTTGCGGTTAGTGAAAGTTTGGAGAGAGTTTGGAGTTTTAGGAGAGTGAGGAGAGAAAGTCAGGAGAGAATGGAGCCAGCTAAGAAGAGGAGGATGTCCTCCCCTGTGTGGGAACATTTTGATCTTATTCCTCCCAACAAGGTATGTAAATTTCTACAGAAGATGTATTTTCATAATACTTATGGTGCAATACAATTTATGTTAAGCTGTCTTTACCTTTGTACAAGGTGAAGTGTTTGCTATGTGCCAGGGAGCTGGGATATAACAACAACACATCATCCATGCTTAGGCACTACAGAGCTTTGCATGAGAATAAGGGGAACACCGATTGTGGAGCAAGACCAGGTGAGCCATCAAATGCCATGATAATATAGCGCTGCTGTAATGTTACTAAATGATATAACAATATTATACAACTGTAATAAATTACATGTGTGATATTTATATTTCTGCTTTGTTTTTATTGTCTTTCCTCAGGAGAACAATCTCAAATAGATGAAGACCTGGTTAGCATGGTGATTGAGGACTCCCAGCCATTTAGCATTGTGGAGGACAAAGGATTTAAAAGATTTGTTAAATCATTAAATCCTAGCTATGTTCTCCACACTAAAATGGTCATAAAAGCAGTGAAAATTTAGTTTTTACAGAATAAAATGTGAACAGGCAGGACTGAGGCTCAAAGCCTCAGTGTGTAGCTGTCCATACCTCAACGTTACAAAAGCACAACTACTGTCCATACCCCAACCACACCTAACCTCACAGTAAATGATCATTTCCATTTTTAGCATTTTCAAATAATCATTTTCCATACTGCCAGCATAAATAGACACAGTATACTGCCATAACTACAATATACATGTTTTACACACTCCTTTTGTTGTTGACATTTACAGGCTGTGTGCAAAATGCCACACTCTTCAAATTCATGCCAAGTAATATTTTTGTTTTTGGGAAAGTAAACAAGATAGCAAAATAGCATCATCGTTTACCCTCACACTATATCTTGCAGAGACGAACACAGTTATCAAGCTAACTTAAACAAGTACATCTTAAGGACAGACTCACATTTAAGTGCTTAGACACAATTTAATTATATTAATGCAAAGTTTAAATAAAGGTTGGTCAAAATAATTTATTTGTTCATGAGAAGTGATGCATTAAAGTAAACGCTTTTAATAATGCCACTAAGTTTAGATATGTACTGCTTTAAAGCAAGAACATAAGGTCACAACAGCTGCACATGAACTGATAACCATGTTCCTAGCAATGCACTGACACTATTTCTATGCCTATCTACTTGTTAGACTATTATCCTGGTTGTGACATAATCACCCTGTTTATCAGGTCACGCGTGTTGCCTTCTTGTTCAAATAAAGATGTGATCTAATTTCCCATCAGAGAATTTCAAATCCTGCAATGATTTACCCAGATGTCAATATGTGCTTAACTTGCTGTCCATTACAAAGAAAAGTATTCTCTAATTCTAGTTTCTAGTTCTGTTACTGATATTCAATAATGTTAGAAAAAGGCAATATTTAATACAACGGGCCAGTAAGTGTTTTCATAATGTTCAGACCCTCTGGCCTCTGAAGTAATAAAACTCTTTAACACGCAAGTGAAATATACCTACCAGCCACTTCATAAAGTACACCTGTTCAATTGTTCATTCACTCAAATATCTAATCAACTAAACACATGGCAGCAATTCAGTGCATTTAGTAGGGTAGACATGGCTAAGACAACCTCATTAAGTTCAAACTGAGCATCAGAATGAGGAAGACAGGTGATTTAAGTGGCATTGAATGTGGTAAGGGTTAGGGCCAGACGCTTTTGGGTGTAGTACCACATCGGTAGAAGATCAGTTGAACACCACAGCCTGCCTGAGTAATGCAGTTGACAGTGTCTGTCCCACAGTGTGCCCATGTGTACTGATGGCTGCTCCCAGCAGGACAAAGCACCATTCCATTCCTCAAAGCACAAATCATCACAAACTGGTTTCTTGAACATGACACTCAGTTCACTGTCCTTAAATGCCCTCCACAGTCACTAGATCTCAACCCAGTAGTGCACTTTTAGAATGTGGTGCAATGGGAGATTCACAACGTGGCTGTGCAGCCAACAAACCTGCTGCAACTGTGTGATGCTGTCATGTCAACATGGACAAAATCTCAGACGAATATGTGCCGCACAGAATTAAGGCAGTTCAGAAGGCAAAATGGGGTCCAACCATGTACTAGCAAGGTATACCTAAGATGATACCTTGCTGATGATACAATATTAGAAAGGTGGATAAATTAACAACTGTATCTTTTTTCTTTGTTTTTATTTCCTATTAATTCAATCCCAGAAGCCTATTGAACACTGTGTGTTAAAACAATATACAATACAGAAACATAAGGAAATACAGCATAGTTTCATATGCAGACATATGCTCACTGCAAGAAGAATAAATGGTCTGATTTGCCAAATGTCATAATAAGTTATTTTCAATTTTACTGTTACACAAATATATAAAATGTAAACCATGTAAAGCCCATAAAAGGGTAGCTTTCTTTTAAAGGCTTTTCTTTCTTCCTGACGGTGTAACAAGAGGAAAAGCAGAAGTGGTCATATTATTCATACAGGATCTCTGCTAGACTTTTCTCAAAACAGGATGTTTTGAGAAAAAAAGCATGAATTCTGAAAAAATCTCATGGCCCAATTTTTTTTTCTACCAAAATGACCTCAATCTTCTTCCATTAATAAGTTAAGTTAAATGTTTTCTTTTTCTTTTAAATATTTCAAATTGAAATGTAGGCTTTGTGGAAAAAAAGATAAATCCCCTCTCATCGTCTCATCTTTAATGATTGATCAAAATGTCAACATGTGTCCAGGTTGCAGTCCAATACAGGCGGACCTTTTTATTTAAAATAGTTACTGGATCTGTTCTTGGGGAACATGAGAAAGTTTTTATTAAAGATTCTGAGTTCCTTCTGTTAGCGCAGCAGTCTTGGCGGATTTAAAAAGGTAAGAGGCCTATATGAGCACCTTTTGGTGAAAACAAAATGACTAAAGTATTATGCTATTATTTTACAGTGACTGACCAACACTGAAGACGCAATATGATCCTCATTTTTGATGAAAAACGACATTTTATTTTTCACTTGTCTCTTGGTGAGTTACCGGAGGTTTTTGTCTCAGTTTGACTTCATGTGAACATGTTTTTTCTTGAGTGGAGACTGAGTGAGAAGTGGGAGTTTCAGTATTTACGCCACAATATTATTTGATGACTGAAAGTGTTAAACATTGTTTACCGGATGAATTAAAAATATCTGGGACCCTCTTATGTTCCCAATTTGTAAAACATTTCACAAATTATTGACTGCAGTGAAGGCTTTTAACTGAACAATGCTGTTTTATATCTAAATCTCTGGGCTGTCAGGCTTAATCAGATCACTTTTGCAATATGTATTTTTGCTGCAGGCCTGTTGAGTTTCCTGCAGTTCACAGGTCAGTAAGTAACCCATGAATATTCAGATACTTTGATTTCTACATTAAAAAGATAAAAAATTGTGAAATTTGGTTGAGGAGAAGGTGACACATTGCGCATCCTTTGTGGGTTTTTTTTTTTTTTTCATATCCAGAATGTGAGAATATTAGGCTGGTCGGACCTTCGCGTTGCTCTGGCAGAGTGGAGGTCTTCCACAAAGGCAGTTGGGGAACTGTCTGTCACGATCAGTGGAGCATTGCTAACGCTGAGGTGGTGTGTCGAGAGTTAAGCTGCGGGACAGCTATCGAGGCCAAAAAAGACGCCTTCTTTGGACAGGGAAAGGATGAGATCTGGTTGGATGACGTACAGTGTACTGGGCATGAGTCTTCCATCCTTCAGTGTCAGCACAAACCGTTTGGGGTAAATAACTGTGGCCACAATGAAGATGCAGGAGTGGTCTGTTCAGGTAAGCCTAAATGATGTTTGACATATTTTTGTTTTCCTTCACAAACCGTCATTGAAAACCTTTTCTTCGAGAAAATGTGCTAAGACATTTATTTATTTGCTGCCACATGTTAACAGCTTTCTCAGTCCAATATAATATCATTTTAACAAATGCAACATGTTTAGGTTAGGTCGGTGGATTTTGTCACATTCTACCATTTTCCAGTCTTTCTACCAAGCTAAGCACTGCATTAACAGTTAAAGTTATCAGAAGTAAGGCAGAATCCATTCACATCAGCAAGATGTCAAAACTGTCCCTTACCGTAAAATGTGGAACTGTTGTTGAAATTGAGAAATCCTGTACAACCTAAAAGAAAACCAGCTAACGCAGCAATTATGTTAGCTCACCATATGTTATGTGGTTTAGGTTTCTCGTTGCTGCAACATTTCTTCAACAATTAAACTTCGAGAACAGTCATCATGGAGTCACATCTGCTCTTCTTGAGTTAGAGAAAGAAGCAAATGTGCTATACTTATAGCATGTAAAGATAACGTACATGTCTTATGATTGATTTGTTTAATTTAGTTTTTGCTCCTTCTATTGTGGAAAGAAAAATGATGTCACATACTTTTATGCATGAATCAGTAAAAAATGTATTTAAACTGTGCTAAGATATATTAATTAGTATGTTTATCTTGCCCAGACACTAAAAAACATTTTGATCAAACATTACGCACACAGTCCTGTTGAAAACAATTTGCAGTGTATAACTCTTGATACATTAAAAGTTTAGCTTTGATTACAAACAATTATTTTGTGCATTATCAAGAATTTAATATTAATTAAAAACAGGTAAATTAACAGCTTGGCTTCCTGGGAAGTAAACTTGAGCTTTTGTGATAGTGGAAGACAGATTATTTTTTTGCTGGCAAGAGCATTCTTCCAGTCTTGAGGGTATCAGCAGATACTTTTGAAGCAGTATCAATTTCTCCAATTGACCTTTAACATTCTTTTGCTTTCCCAAAACATTGATTTTGTTCATCTGCACGTAGTGTTTTTAATGGGAGAAACGTTTTGTCAGTCATCCAAGTGACCTCTTCAGTCTCAGCTGACTACAGGCCAGTGGACACTCTTTCAATGATGAGGATGTACACATCGTGGAGGAACGCTGATTGGAGCGAGGAGTCAAGGAGTCCATTTACGTGAAAAGGGGAAGACCATCTCTGAATCGAGGAAGGGGCCTAAGGGTACATCTTTCACCATCTTAAAACACTGTGATTGCAGCCATTCCCCAACTCTCTGTGAATGCTACTTATGGCCATTGATCAGTGGTCTTTGACCAATTGTTGTTGATCAATGGTCATGACAATTTGCATATTAATGATCAAAGAACTGACCTCACAGCCCATTGTTCATTCAGTAGGCTGGTTTGAGTTTTTGTTCAAATGTACTGTTTATAAGGTTGGGGAGAGCTGCAGTCAGCTGAGACTGAAGAAGTCACTTGGATTAGTGATGAAACGTTTCTCCCACTGAAAACGTTACGTCCAGATGAACAGAATGAACCTTTGGGATTTACTTACCCGGAAGATTGAGCATGCATCAAGACATTCTTTTGTTTTCTTTTGGTAATATGCTTTAGATGCCAGTTTCTTCCAATTTGGTTCTGACAAAGTATAAATCTTCACTAGAATTAGTAGTATTATTGTACATAGACTATGGGAAATACAGACACACTGGCTGATTGTATTATTATTTATGAAACATATTATTATTTTAATACATTTCATATCCACATCATTTGCAGAACATGTGCGCTTTGAGAAAGGAACCACTCGTTGTAATGGCAGAGTGGAAGTCTACCACAAGGGTCAGTGGAAAAGAGTTTGCAATGACTGGGGCAAGGAAGCAGCTCAGGTGGCGTGCAGAGAAGCTGGCTGCGGCAATCCTCTCAGTCAGAACGAAACACCCTATTTTGGAGAAGCACATGAACTGTCTGCCATCAAAACCACTTGCTCTGGAAATGAGAACTCAATCTCACAGTGCAAACTTAAAGATTTCAGAGAAAGCTGTGTTGATGCTACTGTTGTCTGTGCAAGTAAGTTGTACATGCCCAGTAAAACTGATACTGTTAGACTGTCCCTTTCTGAAAGAATAACCATGCCCTTAACTTTTTTTTTTTTTTTATAAACAGACAGTCAACCCATTCGGCTGGTGAATGGGACTAACCGCTGCTCTGGTAGAGTGGAAATCTACTATAAAGGACAATGGGGAACAGTCTGTGATGACAAATGGGGGATGCAAGATGCAGCTGTAGCTTGTCGAGAGATGAACTGTGGGAATGCTCTCTCAGTCAAGTACAAGGCTTACTTTGGGAGAGGTCAGGATCAGGTTTGGTTGGATGAGATGGAGTGCACTGGTCATGAAATGTTACTTGCTGACTGCCCTCACAAAGATTCTGAAGAACATGACTGTGACCACAGTGAAGATGCTGGTCTTGTGTGCTCAGGTAACACAGGCTCTGTTCTGTTTGTTGCTCAAAACTGAGTTTTATTGACAATGACAATGACAATTAATGACAATCCTAACAACGCCAAATTTTGCTTTGCAGAGACAGTCAGATTGATAAATGGGAGTGACGCTTGTTCTGGCAGAGTGGAGGTTTTCCACGATGGCCGATGGGGGAAACTTTGTAGTAATAACTGGGGCCTTAAAGAAGCTACAGTCCTGTGTAATGAGCTCGACTGTGGAGCTCCCAAAAATTCCAAAGACACCTTTTACTTTGGTGACAGCTCACTGCGAGGGTTCACAAGTAGATGCTCTGATAATGTGAACTCTATCAGCCAATGTCAACTTCAAGAACACAGAGGGTCATGTGAAGGTGTTTCTCTCTCATGTGCAGGTAAAAGATACAGATATGCTGCAATCCTGCTTTCCAAAAATAGCAAATGTCATGTTTGGACAACTTTTAAAAGAAAAGGTTGGCTCATGTGCAGTTTTTCTTTTACTTAATATGTACTCATGAATGTGTTTAAAGGTTTGAGGCTCATCAAAAGCATTTAAACTAAAATCCTGAAGGCTCAGTCTACTGATAGACACTCACAAGTTAAAGACAATATAATGGGTTACAGTTTTGCACTTTAACTTTTTATAAAGGTTTCATAAAGTCATTTCTGCATTCTCTGTTTGTCTGTCTGTTTCGTTGTCCACCAACTACTTCTTTACAGTTAGGAGCTGAGCAACTAAACGTGGCATAGCTTAGGACTTTGAAGTTTCTTATCTATATCAGATATTATTATATCACTATGTAGCCTAGCAACCATCTAGCAACCTGTTAAAATGACCTATTTTTAATGTTTGTCTGCCTGCAACAGGTATCATTTTATTTAACCACAGTAACAGGTAATTTATATCTATACGACCTCAGTTACTCCTGACATTATGACACCATCAGGCTGGAACCAACTAGCAATGGACTAAAATGACCTGTTTTTTGCCTTTATGCACCTAGAGCTTGTTATAAAAGCATTCTGTTTCAAGACATTAACGTCTCATTTATATCCACATACTCTGATTGTTACATGATATACACTAAATGGAGAAAAGTACTGGGCCACACTTCTTAATCTTTGAATTCTACTCCCATTGCCAACACTGATTTCTGAATCAG
This sequence comes from Oreochromis niloticus, assembly GCF_001858045.2. Classification (NCBI taxonomy): domain Eukaryota; kingdom Metazoa; phylum Chordata; class Actinopteri; order Cichliformes; family Cichlidae; genus Oreochromis; species Oreochromis niloticus. The sequence goes on from NC_031980.2 coordinate 8,266,473, forward strand.
GCTCTCAGCCATGTAGTCTGCTCTTAGGCTGTGTCTCAGACTGCTCATGTATGATGGATAAATATGAAGCTACAACACATGTTGCTATAAAGCTAGTTTCTGCTGTCCCCAACATGCCAAAAAATAAATAAATAAAAAATCTGTTACAACAAATGTTTAAATTGATGAAAACCTTAAAAAAAAAAAAACAGCTTATAATATTTATTGTTATTTGTTTAATGTGTGCCCTCAGGTCAACCACCGCTAAGGCTTGTGAACGGCACTGACCGATGCTCTGGCCGAGTGGAGATTCTGCATGACGGCCAGTGGGGAACAGTGTGTGATGATGAATGGGACTTAAGAGATGCTGAGGTGGTGTGCAGAGCCACGGACTGTGGAACACCTCAGAGAGTTAAACCTGGTGCCTTCTTTGGTGAAGGCCAAGGTGTGGTCTGGCTGGATGATGTCAACTGTCTGGGTAATGAGACGTCCCTTGGGCAATGCAGTCATCGCTCCTTTGGAGAAAATAACTGTGGTCATGGTGAAGATGCAGGAGTGATTTGTTCAGGTACAAACTATTGATGTGTCATTTCACAAAGTGTCTTTTTTTTTTTTACCTTTGGATCCCAAAAAGTTGTGGGACGTAGCATTTTCTTTGGATATTTATTTCATTTTTTTTTTACTATGTACTCCAAAAACTGTTCAGTTATTGATTACATAGCAGTTATTTCTACAACACCAATATCAGATGGAGTTTCAATTAATACATTTCTTTCATATGAACACCAACTAATTACTGATACTTTTTCTCTACTGTGCTTTGTAGCTGCCATTCGACTGATCAATGGGACTGACATGTGCTCAGGAAGAGTGGAGGTCCACCATGGGGAACACTGGTCACAAGCATTTAATGTCAACTGGGGAATGAATGAAGCTGCTGTGGTGTGCAGAGAGATGAACTGTGGAGATCCTGTCAAGATCTCAGAGTCATTTGGCAAAGGTCGAGATCTGAGAGGGTACGAGATTCGCTGTAACGGCAGAGAGAGTTCTCTCACACAGTGCACGTTTAGAGACCATACCAGATCTATCACCGATGGTACTGAAGATGCCTCTGTGGTATGCTCAGGTAAAGTCTGATGTCAAATTGAAATTAGACTTTCAAGAAGAAAACAAATCCATCATATTCTTCTTTAAAAAAACTAAGATGGAAATTGTTTCTGGCCCTATCACATAACCTTTAAATATTGGTACAAGGGCTTCAGTTACATGAACAAATACAGAAAACTGGACTAACTTTAGAAAAAAGACCAGTGATTTAGTGAAACACTGTGCTCATGCAAAACACCAGATTCAGAATTATGTAGTCAAACCCCAAGCGGTAATTTGTCAGGTACCAGGCTAGATATGGAATATCTAGAATAAATATGGAAACTATGTGGAACTAACAGGTTAGATTAGAAGGCACAAAAACTTAAGACTGTCCAACAGTCTTATATACTGAGTTTTTAAGGTGTGCTATGTTTTTGCGTATACTGTCAAAAGCTCAGTAGGCTTAGTCCAGACATACCACACAAAAATTCATCCTACTCAGACATGAAGCAAAAATATCAAGATTTCACGAGCACAGTCACTAAAAATAATCAAACACTAAGACAATGCAACATAAATGAATACATTTATTCAAGCTTCAAATTCACATCATCTTCCTCACTATGGCCACCACAAACCCAAAACAGATTTAGCCTTGCTAAAGATAACTGTATGTCTATAAATCATGTAATGTCTATAAACATGAATGAAATCTTAGAAGCCCATTAACCACAGGTCTTCTTTGTATCAAACAAGCACACCCATTCATAGATTTCCTCTCTCAACTGTCATTTCCATTAGACCAATTTCTACAGATATCACATACATGTCGATATATTACAGTATGGCTACATTTTCAACATAAAGCATGTTTTACGTGCTTGGACTGTCCACTGCTGTTTGGATCCAGCACAAAATTACTGTGATGCAACACAAAAATATTAACCACTTAATCAGTCAGCAGTACATCCCTAGTTCAAAACACAAAAAAAAGTCATAAAGTGCACTATATGGAGTTGTGTGTGTCAAGTTGTATTTCATGTACATTAATATAAGAGCTATCATTTCCAGGAAACGTGAGATTAACCGGTGGATCCACTCGTTGTGATGGAAGAGTAGAGATTTATGACAAAGGTCAGTGGGGGACTGTGTGTGCTGATTCCTGGGACATGAATGATGCAACAGTGGTGTGCAGACAGTTGGACTGTGGGAAACCTCACAAGCTTAATGAGGTTGGCCCTGGTACAGGACAGACCTGGACTGATCAAATTGAATGCAATGGAAGAGAGTCTACATTGAATCAGTGTCCACAAAGACCAGGTCTGGACAGAACCTGTGACACAACTGTAGTTGCCGGTGTTTCCTGCACAGGTAAGAAGAAGCAAACATGAAATGCCTAAATGTAATTTTGGCAGATTCTTCTTCTTCTTCTTCTGCTTCTTCTTCTTCTTTTTCTTACTTTTTAAGATATTGGCTTCTGAATTAAAATAAAGTATAATATACCTAAACACATCACAGTTTAAAAAAGAATATTCTTATATACCCGTGGCTATATTTTCTGTTTACTTCACAGGGAGCTTGGCAGTGCGGTTGGTTAACAGCACTGATGAGTGCTCTGGAAGAGTGGAGGTCCGTCACGGCGAGCAATGGCACGCAGTATGTGACACGGACTGGACTCTAAGTAAAGCTGGAGTGGTGTGCGAGCTGCTGGAGTGTGGACGTGCCGTGAATGCTCCTGGTGCTGCTTTTTTTGGCCAAGGCAGTGGGTCAGTGGTGGAGGCTAGCACTTCTTGTTTCCACAGCGTGACTTCTCTTCAAGAATGCTCGGTGAAAGGTTTTACAAGAGAAGACTGTGGGCATGAACATGATGCTGGTGTTCTCTGTGCTGGTAAGGCCTTTTATATCAAAATGTTTTTGAGGGGGGATGAATAATACAATGTAAAACTCATCAGTAGTTGGTTTCACAAATTTCCAAATTATAACATTGGAGTGAAAAACTGTCATATTTAATTTGGTCAACCATGTGCATATTAATGTTTAACAAAATTATTTTCTTTTTGTGTTTTGGTTTTTTTCTTTAGAAAATGTACTTTTTTACATCTGGTTTAGGAAGTAGGTTTAGCCAGCAACTGTTTTGCCTATAGCTTGCTACGTATTGCCAAACAGTAAGCTGTAGAGGTCACTGTTAGACAAAGCCAGTCTAGGTAATGCTTTGTTTATAGCTAAGCTAAGCTCAGCTAGCTTACTAGTTATTTATCTTACATAGACTTGAGTAGTATGGACTTCATCCATTAAAAAGCAAAAACGTCATATTTCCCATGACTTAAAGCAGTTGTTGCAATACTCCTTTTGCCTAAGATAATGGACTAATAAACTATATAATATCCAAATAATATTATACTTATATATATAATATATACAGAAGAATCCTTTCAAGTCCTTTTAGAATTTTGTCTTCTTTTTGTTTGTTTTAAGGATGTTCCTTTGTACTTGTATTCACTCTTTCTGCTCTATTATGCAGCACAAGTCCGGTTGGTGGATGGCTCAGGTGAATGCTCCGGCAGAGTGGAGGTCTTCTATAAAGGACAGTGGGGAACTGTGTGTGATGACGATTGGGAAATGAGCGATGCTGATGTGGTATGCAGACAGCTTGATTGCGGTCATGCCATTTCAGCACCTCTAAGCGCCCATTTTGGTAGAGGCACTGGTCCAGTATGGCTGGATAATGTGGGATGCTCAGGCCAAGAGTCTGCTCTTACGCATTGTTCACACGATGGTTTTGGAGAAAATAACTGCGGGCACGATGAAGATGCCAGCGTTATCTGCTTAGGTAAGAGGCATAGCGCATTTTGAACTGACAAATTATCTCAGTGCTCCTGAGAAAGTTGTTTTGGCTTTTATACAAGAAACATTTATTATCTGCTTCAGGTGGTCAACAGAAGCCCAAAATCACAATAAGTCCTGCTCCAGAGGTGAACTGGGGTGACAAAGTTGAAATTACCTGCACGCTAGTAACAGAACGCATGGGCGGGACATTTCTCCTGAAAAAAACCCAAGGGTCATTTCAAATGGAAAAATTCTCAGATCATGCATCTGCAACCTTTGTCTTCCCTAAAGTGGACTTAAGCCAAAAGGGTTCATACTACTGTGAATATCAAAAGGTGTTGGCCAGTGAAGTCATCTACTATCCTCAAGGAAATCCTGTTGACCTTTCCGTTGTAGGTCAGTAACTTTGTGCCTTGTTTCCTCTGTTTTGCACAATTATTGGAAATTTAACTAATATACATACTTTGATATATGTATTTATATTGTTTGCAGTTAAACTGGAAAAACCCAACATCTCCCTGATGTCCCCCAGTGCAATGGAACTCACCAATCCTGACACAATTTCTGTCTCTCGAGGCAGCACCTTCACTGTCACTTGCTCTGTTCATTCTATATACCCTAGAGGTGTCTTCTATTTCACACATTTAAACACAAACACTACTGAATCAAAGTCAGCATTTGGCCACTCAGCCTTCTACCTGGCCAATTTTGAGCTCGTTACAGTAAGTCATGAACAGCAAGGAGAGTATGCCTGTCTCTACAGCGTTAGCATCGCCAAAAAATCCTTCAGTTCAGTTCCTTCGAAGACTCTTAATATCAATGTGATATAAACCATTCATATCATTGTTGTTTCTTCTTTTCTTGCTGATAATAAGTTAATCAAGTGCATTTGATTAGCAGCACATGGAAGCAGTAAGTTGTGGACATTTTTCGCGCACTGCTTCTGCATCACTCACTGGTGACGAGTGTTTCACTTGACTGTGGAGCCATTTTGGTTCACTCTTCTTTCAAACTTGTTTTAATTCAGCCACATTGGAAGGTTAGCTTCTGTTAAATAAATGGAACACACTGTAATAAGCCATGTATTGTTGTTCATCCAAGGTTGTGTTTATCAAAGACCTGTCAAGAATGAGAAGGATTGTTTTTTTCATCGCGTCTTTATACGTAAAAAGAGGGTGTGCTGGTCATGTGTTGTGGGGATGAGGACCCAAGTGCATACTCATGTGCTGGATAGCATCAGAGGCATCTGCACAGCACATAATAGTGGGCTACTGGAACAAGAAGGCATAAGTGGACACCAACAGCTTGAATGCTACTATGCAAGTAATCCCACAGAAGGTGTTACACGAAGAGGACAGAGGATGTGGTCCCACATAAACTTCACAAATAAAAATGTCACTGAAGGCCACATGCAATTCTATTCTGAGCATTTTTTATTTAAAAAAACAAAACAAAACAAAACAAAAATGGCATTTTCTATAACTAGCTCTGATGAAACGTTAATACATGATATATTATCACACAAGCGTGGGTAAAAACAAAGTAAAAAAAGAACAAAAAACACCTCTTTAACAGGTTTAGTTGGTTATGGCAATGTAGTTGAGCATCACTGTTCCTTTCAGAGCTTAAGGAAGTCCTCCAATTGTTCCATCTCGATTGCATTGTCAAATGCATTGATGTCCTGTAAAAGAGAAGACATGCATGATGGATACAGAGAAACACAGAGTGAAAACACTATTAGTACAAAGGTATTCTTAACCTATTTAAAAAGTATTGGACTGTGTACTGTACATTTGTCCAATATGACATACAACACAACAAGCCAGAAATTCAACTGCACATGAACAAACAAAACAGCTCCCTACTGTTGGGTACGCATTGTGACAGCAAAATATAAAAACACACACACACAATAACCCAGTTCATTTGATCAGAATGTGACTTTAGGCCATGGCAAACAGATAATAGTTTAATCTTTTTTAATCCAATAAGGGTTTATTGTTTTATCTTTCTTTGCAATGAGTTCCATTCCTTTATAGCCCAGTTCTTTCAGTTAAATTGTTCTTGCTATAGATAATAAAAAAGAAAAAATAGCAGATCAAAGAGTCTAAGAAAAACGAACAATATTAAGTTGCCTTGTGGCAGGAAAAAGTTGAAATCTTAAAACAGCTTCTGCTGTGGCTGATTGGCTTACTGCTGTCAAATAATTAATATCTTTGGGAAAGACTATCGGGGCTGTCTCACACCTCTTTCTGACGCTGTCTTTGTACACTCCACAGCATTTTTTGAGCTTTAACCCTATAATGCCCTTGGTATCATATTTGATTCATGAGTTTCTGTGACCTCTATCTCATCAACATGATCAACACTTGCCATAATTTCAAAATGTTATGGACAAAACTCTTTTTTTTGTCTAAAAGTAACATTGTTGTTAACAAAACATTGCTCAAAACGCCCAATGCATCAAATGCGATACAAAAAATATACAATAAATATATAATAAATATATAATAAAAATATATCATACACAACATGATATAGCAAAAATGTTTTGTCTTGGTTATAAGGGTTAATAAACATCTCAGTTCCAAAAAATCTCAATTTTCTGGCTATTTTTTGATGGGTTGGGTCTTACAGGGTTAAGGTATTTTTGGCAATATTCATTGTTTGCATGCTTGTAGTGTTTACCTGTTAGCAAAAGTGAATTGAACACAGGCTATAGTGAAGTTAAAAGGTTTCATTGTTTTGGAGATATTTGGTCATTAACTAAAGTATTACACAAACTAAAGTTTTGCTGTGGCGAAACATTAACATGCTTCATTACTTGTGGGTACATAAATGTCTGTACCAAAAGCTGCCAATCAGGTTCTTTCCTCCTATCTTTCAGTCTTCTGATATAACTGTATAGATACCATTTGTAAATTGGAAGGATTAAATGAATACTCTGCACGCAAATAGTTTGTCTCACAAAGTCTAACTGGAAGGCTGAAATCTGATGAGTGCTTGAGTGAATAGGGAGTGTACAAGTCAAAGTATTGGTATGTATGCATTTCTGCATGTATTTCTGTCCCCTGGCTTAACTGTGTGAACAACCAGTAGTTAGCATACAGTGTAAATATTGATTTTAAAACTGTGTCCACGCCTTAGACTAACCACATGGTTTTCTTTTCTTTTTTTGTGTGACGACATCAGCAAGCGTGTAAATAAAACACACCTGATCATAATTTTAAGTTTTGAACCGCAGGTTCAGCTTATTATTATTCACAAGTTATTCTATGTGACTTACCCCACAGTAGACGTCTCCATTGAATATTTGTGGAGGGAGCGCCGTCGGATCTCCTGCTCCCTGCCTCATTAAATCTTTATCATCAGAACTCTGAGAAATGTCCACAGGTTGAAAGGGGATCTTCTTGGCGGATAAGATAGAAAAGATTCTATCTTGGTTCTTCTTAATCTGGAAAAGGCATATTTAATCGGTTATCAAGACTATTAGCTGTGTGACTTGTTAAAAAGTTTTTCTTTTATAATAAAAGTTGCTGAGTTGTGCATAGAGAGCAGTTACATTGTCTATAAAAGTAAAAAAAAATACTTTACTCACAATATTTTGCATAGTATCAGTAATATATATTAATCACTGGCTAGAAATAAAAGAAAAAGACAAGTAAGATTGTGTACTGTACCTGTGTAGAACCACTCACACTTGTAAAAAACACTTTGACTGGCATTTCTGCTATATTAACAGGAATAGTCCAATAAAGAAAAACACAGAATGACAGAGTGGGAATGACAGAAGCGCAGAGACAAGTGGAAAGTCACAGAGTGATCCTGTGCTAGATATGCAGGTATGCACTACTGGTGCAACCACACACAAAGTAAGCAGGTTTGGACAACTCTTACCTGTCTACAAGGACACACCTACAGGACTGAGTGCAATTCGAGTTGTGGCCTGTCTGCTTCAGTTGTGAAACCAGTCAAGTACACAAACACACACACTCTAATTCATATCTTAGTGAAGACATCTATTTGACATAATGCTTTCCCTAGCCGCTTACCCTAACCATCAAGAATGAATGCATTACCCTAACCCTTAGCCTAAACCTAACAATAAACTAATTGCAATTCTGACACTAAAACTACATTTTGAGCCCTAAAAATGCCTTCAAACTTGTGGGGACAGGCATTTTGTCCCCCTACAAGTATAGTGGCATGCCAATTTCCTGTCCTCACAAAGATGTCTAAACATGTATACACACACATAGATAGATAGATAACCACATTGCTACATTTCCTCAGGCACTTTCATTTCATCAAAGTTCACAGATAACTATTGTACTTTTTACACCACTGCGTAAGTTGTGTTACAGACAAAATTTGGCTTGTAAAGTAAAAGCACTAAATAACAGACAAAAGTTGCCAGGATTTCATTTAGCTCTGTATGCATGCTCACCTTGGTTGTCACTAGGACACTTGTGAGTTTACCCAAAACAATTGTTAATCAACTAGAAAACTATACACACATATAAAACCTTTGACTTCATATACTTACTCATCCATGTCTTTATGGACCTTGCTTTATGCACTGGTGTGCAGTCATGTTGGAACAGGAAGAGGCCATCCACAAACTATTTCCTCAAAGTTGGGAGGATGAAACTGTCCAAAAATGTCTTGGTTTGCTGAAGCATTAGGAGTTCCTTTCACTGGAACTAAGGAGCCGACCAACAACACCACTCAACAAAAACTTACACTCTGCACAAGTACCATTGTCCTGGGAAATGTCAAACCAGACTCGTCCATTGGATTGCCAGATGGAGAAGTGTCACTCCAGAGAACACGTCTCCACTGCTCTAGAGTTCAACGGTGACATGCTTTAAACCACTGTAACCAATGCTTTGCATTTCACTTGGTGATGTATAGCTTGGGTGCAATGTGCATGCCTATGTGCTTGATGTTATTCACCTGTGGCCATGGAAGTGTTTGAAACACCTGAATTCAGTGTTTTGGACAGGTGACTGAATACTTTTGGCAGTATAGTGTATATGTAGACACTAAAGCTGGTGGGCCTAAATGTCACACCAGGAGGTTCTTTAATACAAGAGGGAGCAAGCGAATCAGAACCCAGGGCACAGACTCAGCAGGTCCAATCAGAAAAAGTTATTCCCAGAGAAGGAAAACAGGAATAAACACCATTAAAAAAAATTGCACAATAAAAAAACTGTTCTTTAAAAACTAAAATCCAAAATGTCTTGATGCATGCTCAGTCATCCAGATCAGTAAATCCCAGTAAATACCGTAGCGTTTTCGGTGGAAGAAACATTTCATCACTTATCCAAGGGACTTGAGTCTCAGCTGACTGCAGGTCTCCACAACCTTATAAACAGTACATTTGCACAATGACTGTAACTAGCCCACTGAATGAGCAATGGGCTGTGAGGTCAGTCATTGTGCAAAGGTACTGTGCATCAAGATATGCATTTGGCACTTTTAATTTTGTTAATCTAAATATATTGTACTTTATGGTAAATGGCAAATGGCCTGTATTTGTATAGCGCTTTACTCAGTCCCTAAGGACCCCAAAGCGCTTTACACTACATTCAGTCATCCACCCATTCACACACACATTCACACACTGGTGATGGCAAGCTACCATGTAGCCAAAGCTGCTCTGGGGCGCACTGACAGAGGTGAGGCTGCCGGACACTGGCGCCACCGGGCCCTCTGTCCACCACCAGTAGGCAACGGGTGAAGTTTCTTGCCCAAGGACACAACGACCGCGACTGTCGGAGCCGGGGCTCATTTAATCTACAAATGTATTTTGACCGAAGGTCTACTGAGATATTTTTATATTACGATGAGAATTTTCCTAAAAACTTATGTACAAGTATTATATATTTATATTATATGAAATATCTAAGTTATATATTTTTCCACTATCGCCAAATGATACACTATTGATATAGTCCATTTTGATACTCTTGGATAGCAGGATTACTTGAAGTACCTCTATAAAGTATATATTTAATCTGTGATTATGATAATTAAATTATGATGTGCAAAATGGCCCGTGTATAACAAATGACCCATGTTGTATATGAAGTACATATTTATTCTTATACCAGAAAAAATTAATCATGAAATATAGTCAGTGTTAAAGTCAAACAAGATATTCATAATAGGCATCTTCGTAAAGGTCCTTGAACCCTGAAGTGTGAGAATCACCCAGTGAAGACAAAAATTACCAAATAAAAACACATGAAAAAGACTTTTGCGCGAAAGAGGAATACTCTGACATGATAAGCATACATGTTATTTTAAACAAATCATTTAAAGTTCTCTTAAAAGATTGGAAACAGCTTAGGTTTAATGGAACAAAGTCTGAAGATTTATGAATTATTTGTTGAAAAAAGAATTTAAAAACCGACAATCCTTAAACAGTCCTAAAGAGCAACTTTACACAGACTGAAAGTGTTTACTTTGCTGATCTGAAATAGTTTGGTAGTCACTTTGCTGTTGTGTTGAAAACTATGGTTCAGAGTAGGCCATTGCAACATCACTATGGATGTGGTTTAAATGTAAAAAGAGAAATGAAACTTTTTGCAAATATTTCACTAAAGTTCTGTTTTTCAGCCTACTGTTATACTCCTCTTTATAATTACTAAAACCACATTACTGAGGTTACGTTTTCATACACGTTATCATGAAACAACAAGAGGTTCAAGCTCATAACACACTTTTCCAGCCAGGTCTTCGGGTGCTCTCTCAGCATTGCTATCAGTATCTGCATCAGTTTTACTCTGTTCTGGGCTGGGAGTGCATGGCTCATACAGTTGGTTATTCCTCTCTCTGAAGGAGAGAACAAAGAGCACAAAATTGGCAATTATAATCATATCATATCATATATTTTTTAAACTTTCTTAAATTCAAAATATTTGTGCATGTTTGAAATGCATGTTTCATTTTTCCCCTTACCTTTCATCAAGGGCTACAGTGGTTTTGTCCTCCATTTCTTGTTTTATTGCTGCTCCAAATCTGTTACTAAACTGAACAATGACTTCTGAAAATGGAGCAAACATCACCATAACGTTAGCAGTCATTTCTTTAACGTTAGAGTGAGCCAATGAACTGATTCAAGGTGCAGCTGAGGCTCAACACTGACATTATAAAGAAATAAAATTGATAACAGTGTAATCAGTTGCTCAGTTACACCTCAGGAAGACTGTGAGCAACACTGCACTGGGTTGAGATTCTGTTGTTTCAGTGTAAATTCACTCTCAGGAGTTATGCATATCACACCAACTGGTCTGGAAAGTACGGTAAATATAAATATCTTTAGCAGCTAAATGGACAGTATTACAGTATCATGATACACCACGGTGTTTATAAGTCGCAGCATTTCAGCAACAAACTATTAACTATGAAGGTGAGACATTCAACATATTGCCACTTACAGTCATGTGAAAAAGAAAGAGCACCCTCTTTTAGTTCCAAGGTTTTACTTATCAAGACATAATGGAAATAATCCGGTCTTTAGCAGATCTTACAATGATCTAACTACAACCTCAGCTGAACTACAAAATATGACATGTTAAACCATGTCGATATTTAAATCACAAAAAGTAAGCCAAAATGCAGAAGCAATGTGTGAAACATTAAGTATGCGCCATGATTTAATAGCTCGCAGAACCAGGCTGGGCAAGAAGTGGTAAAATTTCAAGAAGAAAACATGCTATTTTATGAAAAAAAGCACATTTTACAGGTTAAAAATTGCAAAGTTATGTGTGTATTGTGTCTTTTCAGTGTTGAACTTTGCATACTCTTCTCACAGTTTTCTGCCTTACAGATGTGATTGAGAGAATTGAAGGTATTGTTAGTATTGTATGGTATTATAATAACTTTTTATGAGTTATTAATCCCAGAAGTACAATTTTGTGAATTTTTCTGAAAGAAAGTTGAAAAGGTAAGTAGTAAAGTAGTTCCTTGACCAGTTTGATATGACTGAACACTGCTCAATTGAAAGATTTTCACTGGGTTTACCAGAGAATAATGCTGGTGTTTATAAAATCAAAACAAAGACCCCAAAGTTGCTTTAAAATACCTAAATAATAATGAGTACGTTCATCTCTACAAGTGCCACCTTGTACATTATGCATAGTAGATTTGTCCATTGATAACATCAGAATAGTTTAGAGCACTATAAAAAGACAATATGTATCATAAAAAAGAGGATAATGGAGTTATAAAAACTGTTTCTTACCAGAAACCCCCCACTTCCTTCTCCAGACCAGGAAAATAACAACCACGAGGAGTAGCAATAATACTAGCACACCCACAACAGCTGCGACAACTGAAGAAGATGAGGTTGCTGTAGGAATAAAAAGAGTTAACACAAAAATTAGACATAATAAGCGCATAAATAATATATAAAGTAATATATATTTATCGTTTTCAATTTCAGATCTTACAGGTAACGGAGATATAAAGGGTCCTTGAAGGAGCAGAAGAGAAGGACATTGCAGAGACGTTAACGCTGTAGCGACAAGTATACGATCCTTGGTCTTTAATATCTACTGAAGGGAGCTCAAAAGTGGCCAGGTATAAGACTGAGTAGCCAAATCCTGTCATTGTTTTGGTATTGTTCGTGTTTAAATTTGTCAAACTGAAGAAACCTTTAGAGTAAATGGAATGAATAGAACAAGTGACGGAGAAGGTGCTGCCTTGAGTGACTGATACTGTGTCGGGACTGTAGATCACCATTGCATGGGGGGACACCAGGGAGATGCTGGGTTTTTCCAGTTTAACTGCAAACAATATAAATATATATATATATATATATATATTAGAAAAAGTCAAATTTCCAACAAGTATACAAAAACTGTGCATGATATTCACTGACCTACAACAGAGAGGTCAGCAGGAATTCCTTGAGGATAGTAGATGATTTGACTGGCCATTTTCTTTTGATATTCACAGTAGTATGAACCCTTTTGGCTAAAGTCCACTTTAGGGAAGACAAAGGTTGCAGAAGCTTGATCTGAGAATTTCTCCATTTGAAATGACCCTTGGGTTTTTTTCAGGAGAAATGTCCCGCCCATGTGTTCTGTTACTAGCGTGCAGGTAATTTCAACTTTGTCACCCCAGTTTACCTCTACCCCAGGGTTGATTGTGATTTCAGGCTTCTGCAGAGCACCTAAAAGAGAAAATTAATGTTGTGTAACAACCAACACGGTATTCTTACAAGCACTGAGATAATTTGTTAGTTCAAAATGAACTATGCCTCTTACCTAAGCAGATAACGCTGGCATCTTCACCATGCCCACAGTTATTTTCTCCAAAACCAGGATGTGAACAGTGTGAAAGTGCAGACTCTTGGCCTGAGCATTCCACGTTATCCAGCCATATTGGACCAGTGCCTCTACCAAAATGGGCACTTGTAGGTGCTGAAACAGCATGACCGCAACCAAGCTGTCTGCATACCACATCAGCATCGCTCATTTCCCAATCGTCATCACACACAGTTCCCCACTGTCCTTTATAGAAGACCTCCACTCTGCCGGAGCATTCACCTGAGCCACCCATCAACCGGACTTGTGCTGCATAACAGAGCAGAAAGAGTGAATACAAGTACAAAGGAAAGTCCTTAAAACAATATTTTTGTATTAGTACATGAATCATATAGCTCATATACAGACTTTTTCAACTAATAACAAATACTGAAGTATAATATTACTTATATTATATAGTTTATTAGTGACTTTGATTGAAAATTAAATATTAAAAACAACATTTTAATATGTTTTACATTTTGCTTTTTAATCTATAGAGTAAGATAAGCAGTGCTGTTTATTTAACGGGTTTCAAAATAACTGTAATCACATTACATTTCCCAGTAACGTGGTAATGTAACACATTACTTGGTTAAATTCGGTACCGTAATTACATTAGTTACACTTATGTCATTAGCACGTGGTTTTCCAGTTAAAACTGCCTCTTTCTCATCACCTCTAGTTTAAAACACCAAGATGGTGACTACGAAAAAAGACTCATCGCAAGGCTCCATAATGGGACTTCACAAACCAGTTGGTGACACTTGGCGCTACATTCATCTTTTATACTGTCTTTGATGTTAGGAAAAAATATCGGAGAATTTTGAACACATAATGATAAAAGTCTTTACCTGCACAGAGAACACCAGCATCATGTTCATGCCCGCAGGTTGCTCTTGTAAAACCTTTGCTCGAGCATTGCTGAAGAGAAGTCACATTATCAAAGCATGAAGAGCTAGCCTCCACCACTGGCCCACTGCCTGGGCCGTAAAAAGCAGCACCGGGAGCATTCATGGCACGTCCACACTCCAGAGCCTCGCACACCACTTGAGCTTTACTTAGAGTCCAGTCCGTGTCACACACTGTGTGCCACTGCTCGCCATGACGGACCTCCACTCTTCCAGAGCACTCATCGTTACTGTTAGCCACCCGGATAGCCAAGCTTCCTGTGAAGTCAAGTAAACCAAAAATGTAGCCACAGGTGTGGAAGAATAGTCAACAAAATAACTGTGACGTGTTTAGGTATACTGTATACTGTCTTGATGGATGCTCAATCATCCAGCTAAGTAAATCCCAAAAGGTTTATTCTGTTCATCTGGCCGTAGTGTTTTCAGAGGGAGAAACATTTCGTCACTCATCCAAGTGACTTCTTCAGTCTCAGGTGACTGCAGGTCTCCCCAACCTTATAAACAGTACATTTGCACAATGACTGAAACCAGCACCACTGAATGAACAATGAGCGAGGTCAATTCTTTGATCATTAAAATGCAAATTGTCATGACCACTGACCAACAACCACTGATCAAATATTAATGATCAAGGAATGGACCTCATCATGTACTGTTTATAAGGCTGAGGAGACCTGCAGTCAGCTGAGACTGAAGAAGTCACTTGGATGAGTGACGAAATGTTTCTCCCACTGAAAATGCTACGTCCAGATGAACAGAATCAGCATTTTGTGATATATTGTACATTATTAAAATTCAGAAGAGCTGCTGACATTACATTCTGGCATTTTTTGTACAAATCCAATTCCTGAAAAGTTGGGACACTGTTTAAAATCTAAGTGAAAACAGAATTCAGTAAAAAAAATATTTTATTCACAATAGAACCATGGAAAACATATCAAATGTTTCAACTGACAAAATGTAAGAAAAATATTTGCTATATTTCTAACTGCTCAAAGCGTTCCCAGAATTAAACATCATCTTGCATGGAAACGTTCTAAAACCTATATGCAGCATTTTGGTTCTTTCCAGATTGTAAGCTGCTAATTTCATAGTCATCAACGCACCCGTATACATTTAGAGATGCAGGCTTTTGAACTGAATACTGACAACAAGCTGTATGGCCTCTCACCTTTTTATTTTTGTGGGTTCCATTTTTTCCAAGAAGAATGTCAAATTTTGATTTTTTCTAGGTTCTATTGTGAATCAACCATGGATTTATAAGATTTTCACATTACTGAATTCTGTTTTTATTGATATTTCACATAGTTCCACAGCCTTTATTGTATGCTTTTTTCTTACCTGTGCAGGAAACACCAGCTACTACAGTGTTGTTGCAAGTCCTGTCTGGATATGGTCTTTGTGGACACTGAGTCAATGTAGACTCTCTTCCATTGCATTCGATTTGATCCGTCCAGGTCTGTCCTGTACCAGGGCCAAGCTGAGTAAGCTTATGGGGCCTCCCACAATCCAACTGTTTGCACACCACTGTTGCATCATTCATGTCCCAGGATTCAGCACACACAGTCCCCCACTGTTTTTTATCAAAATATTCTACTCTTCCATCGCAACGAGTGGATCCACCGGTTAATCTCACGTTACCTGGAAATCAGAGGTTTTAAATTTATGTACGTGAAATCCAACTTAGGGGCCAGGTCAGAAACAGAAAGACTAGATCCTGTTTACATTGTCTTAGCCTTTGTTAAGTTTCAGTGTCTGTGCGTCTGAATTCATGATACTTACACCTGCTGTTTGAAGAGGAGGTTAATCATCTGAACAGATGAGATAACTATGTATTTCATTGTTGCTTTAAAAAGTTGCAGGCTAATTATTTTTGTGTGCTTATACATCTGTGTGTACTTTGGCTTGCCTGATCCTAGTGACCTTCTTAGAGTACATGCTCAGGCATAGCTCACATGTCTGAACATAGCGACCATGTTTTTGGTATTGGTACCAGATGCATCAACACGTTAATTGGAACCACTGATATTTAATATTTTTTAAGAAGGCTATCATTGATTCACTTACTTTTTGAAACTCTAATTTAATTTGACATAAAGTCTTACCTGAGCATACCACAGAGGCTTCTTCAACACGGTTCGTGGCAGATCTGCTATAGTCTCTAAATGAGCACTGTGTGAGAGAGGTCTCTCTACCATTACAATGGATCTCGTACCCTCTCAGATCTCCACCTTGACCAAATGACCCTGACATCTTGACAGGATCTCCACAATTCATCTCTCTGCACACCACTGTAGCTTCATTCCTCCCCCAGTTGACATTAAATGCTGGTGACCAGTGGTCACCACGGTGGACCTCCACCCTTCCTGAGCATGTGTCAGTCCCATTGATTAGTCGAATGGTAGCTACAAAGCAAAGAGGAGAAAATCAGCAATAAGCTGGTGTTCATATGAAAGAAAAAGTGAATTAATTGAAATCTGTGTGATATTCTTATTAGTTTTGTAGAAATAACTACAGTATAATTTATAATAAAATGCTAATCAGAAAACAACAACAACAACAACAACAACAAAACAAAGTAACATCTAAAAGTTAAAAAAAGGCATTGTATGAAATGACACATCAACAGTTTGTACCTGAACAAATCACTCCTGCATCTTCACCATGACCACAGTTATTTTCTCCAAAGGAGGGACGTCTGCAGTGCACAAGTGACGTCTCATTACCCAGACAGTTGACATCATCAAGCCAGATCATTCCTTGGCCTTCACCAAAGAAGGCACTGGATTTGGCTGTCTGAGGTGTTCCACAGTCCATGGCTCTGCACACCACCTCAGCATCTCTGAAGTCCCATTCATCATCACACACTGTTCCCCACTGGCCGTCATGCAGAATCTCCACTCGGCCAGAGCATCGGTCAGTGCCGTTCACAAGCCTTAGTGGTGGTTGACCTGAGGGCACACATTAAGGCATTAGCAATAAATATTACAAACTTTCAAATAGATTCTATTAAGCTAAATGCAGTTACATGCATATTGTAAATAACAGGCTCATAATTAATTTTGAATGATGAGGGACCTTCTTATTTTAAAGACCTCATAGTACTATACTAGCCCAATAAAGCACTTCACATTCTGACTACTGGCTTATTTGTGATTCCTAGGATATTTAAAAGTAGAATGGGAGCCAGAGTCTTCAGCTTTCTGCCCCCTTTCTCCTGTGGAATCAGCTCCCAGTTTGGATTCAGGAGACAGACACCCGATCTGTTTTTAAGATTGGACTAAAAGCTTTCCTATTTTGTTAAAAGTTATAGTTATGGCTAGATCAGGTAAGCCTAAATGCTCTTTAGTTATGTTGCAGTAGAGCTGGGCTGCTGGAAGTTGCCCATAATGCATTGAGCATTTCTTCTTCACGCACTTCTTTTCACTCTAGATGTGTTTCTACAGACAGACAAACTTGTTTGATAGGATCTGAACTTTTTTCTCTTTGAGAGCAAGTGACTCCAAAGGGTAGTGGTTTATATGTTTTGCTAAAAAGCAAATATTCCTGGTTTGGGCATGGGAGGAGACATGACACATGTTCGGACCACAGTGTGGTCCCATTTACGGCAGCCCACTGTGGGCTGTGTAGGTTTGCCGAGTGTCCACACATGAACCCCAAGGGTTACATTAGCTAGGATAGTGTCGTAGGATAATTTAATGTGTTCTGCTGACTTAATAACTGTTCCAGACCTCTAGCATTAAAGTCAGCACAACAACTGTGTGCTAGGAGCTTCATGGCATGAACTTCACCGCTGAGCAATTCCTACAACTTTGATGTAACATGGATGTGGCCCAGGTGGATACAAAGTATAACTTTGGATGGACACGAAGTATAACTTTGTATCCACCATTTATACTGTTCCCTACTATTCTTATTCACTCAACATTTTCTTATAATACAAATGACTTTTGCCTTCACAAATTATTAAATGCATAACTGGAAACCATTATGTTATCTTTAACTTGTCAGTGTCTACCACTGGGTTGGTAGATTTAATATTTCTGATGCGCCTTGAACCTTTAATTTAATTTACTAGCAAACAACTAGTAAAAAAGATAATGGACAAAAGCTATTCTTCTTAAATAATCAAACATGATGTTTGCTATCCCTGGAAAATAGTGGCACAATTTATCTGTATCTTTAGTCTCTTACCTGCACATGCGAGAGAAACACCTGCACATGATCCCATGTGTTCTTGCAGTTGACATTGGCTGATAGAGCTCACATTACCAGTGCATCTACTTGTGAACCCTCGCAGTGAGCTGTCACCAAAAAAGACATTGTTTTGGGATTTTACTGGCACTCCACAGTTGAGCTCCTTACACACAACTGTAGCTTCTTTAAGGCCCCAGTTATTATTACAAACTTTCCCCCATCGGCCATCGTGGAAAACTTCCAGTCTGCCAGAACAACCGTCAGTGCCGTTAATCAATCTGACTGTTTCTGCAAAGCAAAATTTGGTGTTGTTAAGAATTTCTTTAAAACTCAGTTTTGAGCAACAAACAGAATGGAGCCTGCGTTACCTGAGCACACGAGACCAGCATCTTCACTGTGGTCACAGTCATGTTCACCAAAACCTCTGTGAGGACATTGAGCAAGGGACATCTCATGACCAGTGCACTCAATATCATCCAGCCAAACCTGTTCCTGGCCTCTCCCAAAGTAAGCCTTGTACTTGACTGCGAGAGCATTACCACAGTTCATCTCTCGACATGCCACAGTTGCTTCTTGCATTCCCCATCTGTCATCGCAGACTGTTCCCCATTGTGAACTATAGTAAATTTCCACTCTACCAGAGCAGCGATTAGTCCCATTCACCAGCCGAATGGGTTGACTGTCTGTTGGGTTAAAAAAAAATGTTGAGGGTAAGTTTATTCAGAAAGGAGACAGTCTAACAGTGTCAGTTTACAACAAATTACTGATAGTTTTGTGGGCACATGTGTGACTTACTTCCACAGACAACAGTAGCATCATCGCAACTTTCATTGACTTTTAGAACTGAGCACTGTGAGACAGAGGTCTCATTTCCAGAGCAGATGGTTTTGACTGCGGTGAGGTCACGTGCTTCTCCAAAATAGGGTGTTTCGGTCTGAGCGAGAGGATCACCGCAGCCGGCCTCTCGGCACACCACCTGAGCTGCTTCTTTGCCCCAGTCATTGCAAACTTTTTTCCACTGACCTTCATTGTAGACTTCCGCTCTGCCATTACAACGAGTGGTTCCATTTGTAAACCGCACATGTTCTGTAAATGGTTTAAAAAAAATAAAAAAAATAAAAATTATATTTAAAAAAAATGTAATAAAATCAACAAATATCTCTTAAGTATAAAACTAAGAGGTAAGTCGGTATTAAATAACATGGATGGATGGATGGAAGTTTTCTTGGTAAGTTAGCTTGCTAATTTTAAAGACTTCTTGGCCAGGAGCTGGCTGGTTAAGGCCAGAATCGAAACTGGAGTCACCTATCACCATCAGACAGGTTTATCTTGTTTGTTTAAGCTGATTTACTTAGTAATCAGTGATCAGTAACAGGTATACGTGTGGGGCGATCGTGGCTCAAGAGTTGGGAGTTCGCCTTGTAATCGGAAGGTTACCGGTTCGAGCCCCAGCTCGGACAGTCTCGGTCGTTGTGTCCTTGGGCAAGACACTTCACCCGTTGCCTACTGGTGGTGGTCAGAGGGCCCGGTGGCGCCAGTGTCCGGCAGCCTCGCCTCTGTCAGTGCGCCCCAGGGTGGCTGTGGCTACAATGTAGCTTGCCATCACCAGTGTGTGAATGTGTGTGTGAATGGGTGAATGACTGGATATGTAAAGCGCTTTGGGGTCCTTAGGGACCATAAAAGCGCTATATAAATACAGGCCATTTACCATTTACCATTTACTTCCCAGTAAGCCAAATTGTTAATTTACCTCTTTTCATTTGACACTTTCACTAGACATTAAGTGCAAAAATAACTTTGTAATAAAGATTAGAAACATATATTTTGTGTATATTAATGTATATGTTATTATTAGTACTATTAGTATTATACATTATTATAGTCTTGCGTATATGAATGCATATATTGTACATGTTACATTGTACACTGCAGTGTATATATATACACACAGCATCACTGATTGTAAAATATGCTTTAAATGTAGGCCTTCACAACCTTTAAATCTTTATAGCAAGTATCAACACATAATAAATCTAATAAATATCAAATTCCTGGCGTGAACTACTTCAATAGTCCAAAAAAGTGGAGGAAAACACTATTACCTCTTTAAAGCAGGGTAGTTGGGCATGGCAAGAACAAAAGACTAAAAATGAATGTTTGTGATTGTGTGGTAAAATCTTTACTCATATTTTTGTTCAAATAAGTGGATCTTCTCTTTAATATACACAGAGAGCTGTCTGTATTTCAATACCAAACACATGAACACATGATTGCATGTTACAATTTATATAGGTTATAATGGTTTCTACAGCAATATATAAAATTCAGTTCTATCAGTTATATTTTTGTTTTGCGCATGAGGCTAGCTAGTTAAACAGCGAAACAGAGTTTTAATAATCAATCCTGTTTTTCAAAACAAACAAACAAACAAAAAATACTCATGAACTTTGGACTTCATATTTAGATCAGTGCGCTGACCTTGCTGTTGTACTGCTGCAACAAGCAGCAATCACAGAGGAACTTAAAACAGGAGATACAATAATGCCACAACCTAACATAAGTGCTGTGTTAGCTGGTTTTTTTAGTTGTGCAGTATTTCTCAATTTCAACTACAGTTCCACATTTCATGGAGCGGGACAGTTGGGGGTTTTGCTGAGCTGACACCTCGCTCATATGAAGGAATTCTGCGTGACTGCTGTCAGTGGTAATGATAATGGTTAGTACAGTGCTTGCTTAGCTTAGCAGAAAAATCAGAGAATAGTAGAAACAGCCAGACTGTCTGAGAATGACAAAATCCACCTTCTCAGCTAGTGTAACATTTCATGTGTTGCTTGTTTAATCCTTAAAAAATCATATGTAAACATGTTGCACTCATCAAGACAATATTATATTTGAACCTAAAGTAAGACTGGCAAAGGTCTTAATACATGTGTATAAGGAAAAACAAATACACAAACATCTTCTTTGAGAAAATGTGCTATTTGATAAAGGCTTACCTGAACAGACCACTCCTGCATCTTCACTATGGCCACAGTTATTTTGCCCAAATGGTCTGTGTTGACACTTAAGGATGGAAGACTCATGGCCAACACACTGTACGTCATCCAACCAGATCTCATCCTTTCCCTGTCCAAAGAAAGCACCTTTTTTGGCCTCCATAGCTGTCCCACAGCTTAGCTCTCGACACACCACCTCAGCATTGGCAATGCTCCACTGATCATCACAGACAGTTCCCCAGCTGTCTTGGTAGAAGATCTCCACTCTACCAGAGCAACGTGAAGGTCCGACCAGCCTAATTTTCTCACATTCTGGATATGAGAAAAACAAAACCACAAAGGATGCACAATGTGTAGCCTTGCCCATAAAGCCATTACAAAAAAAATAATATTAATATTCATGCATTACTTACTGACCGGTAAACTGTAGAAAACTCAAGAGGCCTGCAGCAGAAATAGCAAAATGATGTGATTAAGCCTCACAGGCCTGATATGTAAATTTAGACATACTCTTCAGTTACCAGCTTATACTGCAGTCATAGCTATAATATGTTAAATAAATTATAAATATGGAACATAAGACAGTCTGGAACATTTTCTAATTGATCCAGTAAAGCATATTTAACACTTTCAGTCATCCAAGAGTATTTCAGTCCAGACACTGAAACTCCCATTGCTCACTTATGATGTTAACAAGCAATCAAACTGTGTCCGCTCAAGAAAAAACACAAGAAGTCAGACTGAGAAAAAACCTCCAGTAACTCACCAAGAGACAAGTAAAAAACAAAATGTCGTTTTTCATCCGAGATGAGGATCATATTTGGTCTTCAGTGTTGATCAAATGCTGTAAAATATTTTTGTAAAATTAAAACAGCGGCTTTACCTCTCCTGCTGTGTTTAGAAAAGCTTTTTTAAGCCTTTTTGTTTTTATCCAAAAGGTGATCATACAGTCCTCTTACCTTTTAAATTCACAAAGTCTAGAACACTGTTAAAATGAAATCAAAATTTACACTAACTTGCTCATGTTTGAAATACCCCAAGGATAAAAGCCCCATGAACATATCCAGTAATTGTTATGAATCAAAAGGGACCACCTAGACTTGGACTGCAAACTGGATCCATGTTGACATTTTGATCAATCATTAAAGGGGAGATGATGAGAGGGGATTTTGTTTTTTACACAAAGCCTACATTACTATTTAAAACAAAAACAGGTGTGAAATTGAGCAGAAAGAGAAACAACAATTTAACATTATGCTGGAAAAGAGTTATAACAGTAAGAATTATTTTTGCACGCAACATAGATAACTGGGAAATAGAGATCACAGGGACGATTTTTGTGAAATATCGATTGGTGAACTTGACCACTGACCACCCTCTTCACCTGCCTCCCCCCACCTCTGGTTATCATTCACAGCAGTGCTTTCATCTTTCATTTGTACATGTTGCAACAATCCTTTTATTTAATTCCACTAAGCAGGATGAACTCATGTGCAAACAACCTTTAAAAAAATAAAAATAAAAATCTATATCACAGATTCTCTTAGGAAGCCCTCAAGAGAACAGCTGACTTCAGATATTTGTCTTGAATATACATCTTAATTGTAGTTGTTTTAGTATCACAATAATGTTTACACATGTTAGTGGAATTTCAGTTTTCATATATATTCTGGACCTGGATTATTGTGCAGGATATCTCTATTCTCCTCTCTGTACATCTAACATATAAGAATAAGAAAGAAGTCTTTTGTTATGTTAGATGAACCAAACTTTAAACTTTAAATAAGCTATTTGGAATGTATTTTGCAAATAATGTTCTTACCTTTAAAATAGATTAGTGTAGGTTTTGTTCATCAGTATAATGAAGAATAACTCTGGTTTGAGGTACCAGATCTCAACTTGCTGAAGTTTGTCCCTTCACTAAACTATTCAGATCCAGTTCTTGTCCTGTATTTTATTATTCAAGGCGTTCTCATCTGGGATTGGGTATGCAAAGCACTTCCTGTTGTGAAACTCTGAGTCTCAGTCAGTCTTATAAATCTGTTCCTCTTTTAGTTGTAAATACTAAAAGCATATATTACTTTCATTAGTCAGATTAATAAGAAATTGATGACGTTTAAAATGACCTTTCGATGAAATGTTTTGTTGATTTCTAAGAACACTGTGTTCATGTACATGCAGGCTGTATTACTCTTTACTTGCTATTTCCTAATTAATTTGTCCATTCAGCATTTTAGTTGATTTTGGCTGATTTTGTTATCTGTTGTCACACAGAGCAATATGCGTCACATCATCTTAACTTCCTCTTTTTTCCAGCCTATGTTTCTCAATTTATTCCTTACTTTTCCTTCATATTTGCTTTCCTAATAGAAAACAACATTTTAATAAGGAAAATGTAAAATATTGAGAAGAAAGTTGATGGTTTGTTTCCAATGTGTTGCCATTTACATACTTTTGTTCAAAGAAGAGGGGATCCTACACAGTGTTAAAATGGCCCTATCTGCTTTTTTGAGGCGTGAGCAACTATTGAGCAATAAGAGGAGATGAGTAGTTGTCTCATTCTTGTCTGATAGGATTATAGCTGCTCGACAGTCACGAGTCATCTTTATAGTTTTCATTTCATGGTGTGTTTCAAATGTTTTCAGGTAGTGAAAGATAGTTCAGCATGTGGACTCTTCTGCAGTGAAGCCATACCGTTGTAAAGCTGCAGTATGCCATTTAGCAGTGTTTTGCTGGCATATCCAAGGCCTTACCTGAAAAAGACATTGTCTAGATGGGAGCATATGTTGCTCTAAAACCTAGCATTTACTTTTCACTGCACGGATGGTGAGTTTCCAATGCAAGCTGCCAATTCCATAGGCTCTAATGCACCCTGTACCATCAGGGATGCGGGCTTTTGAACTAAATGTTCATAACAAGCTGGATGGTCCCTCTGTTCTTTAGTCTGGAGGATGTGTTGTCCATGTTTTCCAAAAATAATTTCAAAATTTGATTCCTTTGACCAAAGACCAATGTTCCACTTTGCCTCAGTCTATTTTAATTGAGCTTTGACCCAGAAAAGACTGTTCATAGATGACTTCTTCTTTTCATGGCAGTGCTTTAACCTGCACTTGTGGATGCTACAGTGAGCTTTTCCACACTGACTTATTTTTGTATATCCTATGATATACTGTGAATCAATTTTTGTCATTTGTCTGGCCACCTTGGGTGGGTGGCCAGACAAATGACAGAAAAATCCAAAGTGGTTAGCAAAGGTTAGCATTGTCCCCTCACAGCAAGAAACTTATGGGTTTGAATCTTGAATTTGCATGTTCTTCCGATTCCTTTACGTCCTCTCTAGAGGTACTCTGGTCTTCTCCCACAATTTAAAGACATGCATGTTAAGTTAACTGTTCATTGTAAATTCACTGTAGGTGTGTTTGTGAGAATGGTTTTCTGTCTCTCTGGATTAGTTTTGCAACAGACTGGTGACAGCTAAGAAAATGGGTGGATGACTGGCCAAATATTTCAGCTTTGTTTGGTTTGTGTTTGCTCTTAGACTTGTGGCCAAATTCTATGCTTATTTTTTCATATATTGCATAAAATGAAGTCACATAGTAGGTTGATTCCTTTAAAATGCATGTGTGTATTTCTATAACACTCTCCATTCATTTCTTTATACTTCAAAACCAGAGTTTAGCATCTTCAGTAGGATGTGTGGGAATAAAGTGATAGAAAAAAATAGATACATTTGTTTGTCTATTCAGTTTTATATTATTTGTTACAAAGTCTTATTGCCTCAGTCCTGGCAAGAAATAAAACAGTCCTCAGAGGGAAGTACTTGGTTCATCTGTTAAAAGCTTACATGCAGTGAAAATGTCCTTATAGGGACTGTTTGAGGAAAAAAATGGGTTGTAGCCAGCACAACCAGAGGCTGTGAATAACGTGAAAGTACTAACTGGCAAAATGAATTGAACTGAGTCTTGGCAATCTTCTATTTCCAAACTTTGTCAATGGCAGAATTTGAAACTAATGTTAGAGAATACTGGAGTTTGAAAGGACAGCAGGTTAAACACATATTGACATTTGGGTAAATTATTACAGGATCTGAGGTTCTCTGATAGGAAATTACATCACAAAACTACATGAAAAGAAGACACTGTGTGCAGTCTGATAAACAGGGTGGTCATGTCACAAACAGGATAATAGTCTAATAAGTAGAAAGGCGTGTATACACCAGAGTTATAATTAAAACAGCGATTGCAGCGCTAGGAGCATTTTTATCTTGTTATTGGCTTGGATTTGTGTTAATATTAGACTGTTGTAAAGACCTCATGCACTTCCTTAAGACAAATACTTTGCTGGAATAGATGGCATTATTAAAAGCTTTTAAAACATAGCTTAGCAGCCATACTGTGAATCACAATGAATTAATGGACCTGCAGAAATGAATAGCTTTGATGCTGTCAGTTTAGAACTAAGTTTCAAACATCTGTTCACCTGTGGACACAAGACAATCTATTTCTTTTTTCCTTAAGATATTTTGAAGACCTTAAGTTATGTATTAAAGGCAATACTGTATAGTTAGGAACTATTTTTAACTTTCAAACGCTCACTCTACTTCAGCTTGAATTGTTCTAACATTTTTGGCAAGTCCAATAGCGGCCACTGCAGTTTCCCCACAGAAAATAAAGTCAGATACACTTACCAATCACTATGTTGGCTACACCATCTAATCAGCCTTTGACATGGCTGCATCTTAGTGTATTTTAAGGAAAGAGACATGCCTGCTAAAGTTAAAACAAAGCACCAGAATGTGGAAGAAAGGGGATTTAAATGACTTTGAACATGGTTGTTGGTGCCAGACAGGATGGTCTGACTATTTCGGAAACTGCTGATCTACTGGGATTGTAACAAAACCCTACTGTGGTATAGGGAAAATATGTGGTATAGGGAAAATATGTGGTATAGGAAAAAAGAGAAAATCACTGCATAGATCCATCCTGCTTGTATAAACGGTTCAGACTGGTGCTAGTAGTATAATGGTATATGGGAACTTTGGCACACTTTGGGACCTTTAGCATCAGTTGTGCAGCTTTCAAACACCAAAGCCTACCTGAGTGTAGCTGCTAACCATCCCCTTATGACCTCAGTGTACCCATCTTCTGATGACTGGTTTCAGCAATATATAAGTAATCAAGCATCTTTGGGATGTAGTTGGGGGCAAGTTCAAACTACAGCACTTCTGTTCCATTAGGCTATTATACAATATCACATTTTAAGTAGTGATGGGCAAATGAAGCTTTCTGAAGCACTGAAGCTTGTATTGAAAAAGGGTTCATTATTAAACGGTTTTCAACAGTTCTCTTTGGTGGCATCTGGTGGCCAAAAACATGAAGAGCATCTTGATTCTACAAATTAAACTGCTTCATTATGAATTCCCACTCAAGAGCTCAGTTGACAGCTTCTATTTAATACCATGTGACAATTATGTGTCATACCATTGTGGTGCTGTATTATTTTGGAGTGAAAAAAATGTTGTCTATTTGTTTATTAATCAAATTTATCATTTGTCATTGTGCTCTCCCTTTGTTTGTGACTGTTGACACTTGTAAACAATTAAATAAAAAAATAATTCTAAATGTATATTTACACTCTTAGAATAGGTTGGGCGTAATGCTTGTGCTATGAGGTACCTGCCTCAACGTGATTATGTAAAAACCAGTGTGTGTCGCACCTTGGTTTGCTATTTCTTGCACCAAAACACCACAAATCCCGCAAACAATCACTTTCTTATCCGTGCTCGCATTCTCGCTAGTCCGGACTTCGTAAGTTCACATGGGAGTCCGGATGCAGCGCGATCATTCGAATGGCAGTGTACTTGATGACATCTTCTCTAAGGGGTTTTTACTGTCATCCCCTCTTAATTTAACTGTGATTAATAATTGCAATAGAAATTACACATGATATAAAAAAAATACACGTGATGCAGTAGATTTCTTTAAGAAAGAAAAAACATAATTTTAAAAAAGTATCTTAAACACTGGCAAAATTCGCTTTTACGCATCATCTGTTTCATAACGGCTAATAAGCTTCACAGTTAAGCACAATCACTACGTGACAGAAACACAAGCTTAATCTCTCTTAATAAAAATAGTATACATGTAATGCCTGAATAAAAACAAACAGGTAAGATGTTAGAATACTTTTTATTTTAGTACACACTCAAAACTTAAAATAGACAGCTGGGATTCACGTGACTCTGACCAGATGAACCAAATGTGGGTTTTTTGGGTGGGGGGTTGAGACACCTGAGCATCAGCTTCAAATGGACCATCACTAATTTTATGATTCTAAAACAAATATAAATAGGAACACATGTCCATTCCATTAAAAAATGGAAAACAAGTATTGATCATGTTGATGAGATAGAGGTCTCAGAAACTCCATCCATCCATCCATCTTCATCCGCTTTATCCGAGGCCGGGTCGCGGGGGCAGCAGCCTAAGCAGAGAAGCCCAGACCTCCCTCTCCCCAGCCACCTCCTCCAGCTTATCCGGGGGAACACCAAGGCGTTCCCAGGCCAGCCGAGAGATATAATCTCTCCAGCGTGTCCTGGGTCTGCCCCGGGGCCTCCTCCCCGGAGGAGGTCTCAGAAACTCATGAATCAAATATGATACCAAGGACATTATAGGGTTAAAGCTCAGAAAATGCTGTGGAGTGTACAAAGACAGCATCAGAAAGAGGTGTGAGACAGCCCTGATAGTCTTTCCCAAAGATATTAATAATCTGACAGCAGTAAGCCAATCAGCCACAGCGGAGGCTGTTTTAAGATTTCAACTTTTTCCTGCCACAAGGCAACTTAATATTGTTCGTTTTTCTTAATCTCTTTGATTTGCTATTTTTAATTTTTTTAATTATCTTTAGCAAGAACAAATTCAACTGAAAGAACTGGGCTATAAAGGAATGGAAGTCATTGCAAAGAAAAATAAAACGCTTATTGGATTAAAAAAGGATTAAACTATTATCTGTTTGCCATTGCCTAAGGTCACATTCTGATCAAATGAACTGGGTTATTGTGTGTGTGTGTGTGTGTGTGTGTGTGTGTGTTCTTGTCTAGCTATCTTTGTGAGGACCGAAATCTGCATTCTACTATACTTGTGAGAACCAGCAGTCACTTGTGAGGACACACAACCCGGTCCTCACATTTTTGAAGGCATTTAAAGCCATTTTTGAGGCTCAAAACATGGTTTTAGTGTTAGGGTTGCAATTAGGTTATGGTTAGGTTTAGGGTAAGGGTTAGGGTTAGGCATTCATTTTTAATGGTTAGGGTTAGGGTAAGGGGCTAGGGCAGGGGTCTGCAACCTTTTCCACCCAAAGAGCCACTTGGACCCGGTTTCCACGCAAAAGAAAACACTGGGAGCCGCAAATACTTTTTGACATCTAAAATGAAGATAACACTGTATATATTGTTTTCTACCTTTGTCTGAAGAACTAAGGTGTGCTGCTTATGAAATCCATGAAGTGCTACAGAGAAAATTACATTTTATTTATGTAATCAACACATTTTGAACTCTTAAAGAAATATAACAAAAGCAAAGACACCCAGCTGAACTAAAATGATCCATGTAGCAAACAAAAACTGTTGTGAGCCGCCTCCCTTATATCTCCTTTGGGCTTTTGGAGCCTTGACCTGACTATTAAAAAATAATTGGTAAAAAAAGCTCTATGCTGCTGAAAAATGAAAAATAGATATTTGCAAAATTCTGCCTAAATATGTATTTTACCTTGTTAATTCGTGCGGCGGGGGCGTGGTCTGCAGCGCCGCTGCAGGGGAGGCGGACGCACCTGAGCGGCACCCGCAATCACGCCTCGCCGCCTTAAAGTCTGTGCTCTCTCTGCTGTTGTTGTTGTTGGTGGTGTGTGTCGGGCTGTGAGCTGCGAAGCTACAGCCGGCTGTATGCGTACAGCAGCCGTGTG
Source organism: Oreochromis niloticus (assembly GCF_001858045.2). NCBI lineage: Eukaryota > Metazoa > Chordata > Actinopteri > Cichliformes > Cichlidae > Oreochromis > Oreochromis niloticus. Next base: position 8,295,747 of record NC_031980.2, read on the forward strand.
TGAAAAGTGGTCAATAAAGAGATGCTGAAAAGCGCGTTCATGGAAACATCGTCGGGTCTGCCGTGATGTGTTTACAATGGGACTTCTGCTCCTGAACCTCTGCTCACAGCGTCTGCTAATCGGTGCTGTGCGAAGTCAGTTTACGCAGGACTGTAAGCTGTCATCTGTCGTCTGTGAGGCGTGAGCAGTGTTTGTCTTTAACATAGTTCACGGTGGAGCTGCTGACATAATGTGGATCCGAATATCCATAATTGGCCTACCTGGGGTTGAAAGTCTCGATAAATGCACGGTGTTTCGGCGGGAATACCGGCTTCCGCGAGTGTGACGCTTATATTGAGCGAGGAAAAAATAATAGAATATAATTTTATATTTATATTTCAATATCACAATAATCTTCCAATTTAGAACTACAAGTTTAAAAGAACTAACATAAATAAAATACACTTCAGCGAAATACTTCTAATTTATTTTCCCAAACCACGCGGAGCCGCACTATAAGGACTAAAGAGCCGCATGCGGCTCCGGAGCCGCGGGTTGCCGACCCCTGGGCTAGGGAAACCATTATGTCAATGAGGGTCCTCACTAAGATAGCTGAACGGGGTTGTGTGTGTGTGTGTGTTTATATTTTGCTGTCACAATGCGTACCCAACAGTAGGGAGCTGTTTTGTTTGTTCATGTGCAGTTGAGTAGTTTTTTTTGTTTTGTTTTTTTAAATAGTTTGTGTCTCTTTGTGGGTTGTTGACATGAACTGTCATATTCTTACCCCAGTAAGAATAACTGTAACTAATGGTGATCTCAGTTAGCAAAATTTATGGCTTTTTGTGTTGTATGTCATATTGGACAAATGTACAGCACACAGAGCAATATTTTTTAAATAGGTTAATATCCATCATGCATGTCTTCTCTTTTACAGGACATCAATGCATTTGACAATGCAATCGAGATGGAACAATTGGAGGACTTCCTTAAGCTCTGAAAGGAACAGTGATGCTCAACTACATTGCCATAACCAACTAAACCTGTTAAAGAGGTGTTTTTTGTTCTTTTTTACTTTGTTTTTACCCACGCTTGTGTGATAATATATCATGTATTAACGTTTCATCAGAGCTAGTTATAGAAAATGCCATTTTTGTTTTGTTTTGTTTTGTTTTTTTAAATAAAAAATGCTCAGAATAGAATTGCACGTGGCCTTCAGTGACATTTTTATTTGTGAAGTTTATGTGGGACCACATCCTCTGTCCTCTCCGTGTAACACCTTCTGTGGGATTACTTGCATAGTAGCATTCAAGCTGTTGGTGTCCACTTATGCCTTCTTGTTCCAGTAGCCCACTAATATGTGCTGTGCAGATGCCTCTGATGCTATCCAGCACATGAGTATGCACTTGGGTCCTCATCCCCACAACACATGACCAGCACACCCTCTTTTTACGTATAAAGACGCGATGAAAAAAACAATCCTTCTCATTCTTGACAGGTCTTTGATAAACACAACCTTGGATGAACAACAATACATGGCTTATTACAGTGTGTTCCATTTATTTAACAGGAGCTAACCTTCCAATGTGGCTGAATTAAAACAAGTTCGCAAAGAACAGTGGACCAAAATCGCTCCACAGTAAAGTGAAACACTCATCACCAGTGAGTGATGCAGAAGCAGTGTCCACAACTTACTGCTTTCATGTGGTGCTAATCAGCAGTGTTGGGACTAACGCGTTATTAAGTAACGCGTTACAGTAACTACGTTATTATTGTGGTAACGAGCACGGTAACTAGTTATTATGCCAAAACCAGGAACACGTTACTCGTTACTGGGATTTAGATAGGCTCGTTACTCGTTACTTCGTGTGGTGGATATCGCGGAGCTTCCACAGATTCAATAACATTAGCAAGTGGTGGAAGCCAGCAGGTGGATGAAGGAAAAGGGAGGCAAGAGGAGAGACCCGAGGCGGCCGCAGGTCCGAGTGTCAGGTGAACTGAACTTCAGGTAAGAAGTTATGACCTGCAGTCTATCTGAGTCAGATATAAACCAAGTTTAGGTGGAGTTTATTTTCGGTATGCTGACATTTTCGTACTGCGTACTAGCTAGCATGAGGAGTTTCTATACAGCTGTGTGGGTGCTATGTTACTGATGTTGAACTTTATTTTGTTCATACGGTTAATTATTAGAGTTGCCAACCGTCCAGTAAAAAACAGAATCGTCTCGTATTCAGAGAAAATATTACGCGTTTCGTACTGAGGTGAAAAGGAACACAGTTTGTCCCGGACTTCAGCTACAATGAAAAAGACACAAAGCTGAAGCTGCACAGCTGCCTCTTCTTCTCTCATTCTCTCCTCTCCTGTTTCTACTTCAATCACGAAACTGATCAATGATCAGCTGATTGGCTTTTCTCTCTTGTTTATTTATCGCCCACTTTGCGCCAGAAAGAGGAAACCAGCGGATGTCGCGTTAAGCAGCACGTTTAAGCTTGATCAGCTGTTGTTAGAATTTATTTAATAGTAATTTCTAGTATCAGCTGATGTTTGCTGGAGCCACAGCTGTAAAGCTGCTGGTCATGATATCGGTTTGGTTATCTGGTGAGAGGGAAACATGCAGATGAAACCAGGAGATGTCCTTACTGAATCATCAGAGCTGAACAGGTGATGGAGAAACAGGTTTACCTTTTAGGTGACATGAATGAGCTGAAGGGAAGTTATGAACTGTTTCTGACAGACAAATAACACCAGCATCCTTTTCTACGTAGCTGACAGCTGGTAACTGTGCAGGGGCGGGTCTAGCAAAGTGTTGCCAGGGGGCCAGGTAGGGCATTAACAGGGAAAGGGGGGGACAAGGAAATAGTTTTCTTTATTATTCTCATTTAAAATGTCTTGCTTTTAAAAAAAATAATTATCTGAGTCTTACAACAAACAATTGATAGATTGATACATATATACCATCAGAACAGTGTACATCACTGTCACAACAGTGTTTGTTTTCATTCAAAGGCTTTATGATTTTTCCTATAATGGCGGGCCGGTCTCTAGTCAAATTCCCCGGGACGATTTTTTTGTCCCAGTCCAGCTCTGTATGCAGCTCATCTGCAGTCTGGTGTTACCTACATCTTCCTATTCAGAAGGCAGAATTTCCAAGTTCTGAGTACAATCAAAAGCACCACGACTGCAGTTTTGTGTTGGATGTAAAAAGCAGGCTAGAATCATGGCGGCGGTCAACGACGGTCCAGGCGTGGGATTTCTCTCGTGGAAATATGCACATTATTTTTTCCTTTCTATTGGTAGGTGGCACAGTGCACTTGTGGCAAGTAAGCAAGCTAGAAGACTGGCAGTCTGGCTGGGTATCCAGTTACGGAAGCAACACATTAACAAGAGAATTCTGAGTAAAACCAAAGTTACTTTCCCTAGTAACTAGTTACTTTGAAAGTAACGAGTAACTTGAAGTAACTGAGTTACTTTTTTAGAGAAGTAACTAGTAATGTAACTAAGTTACTAATTTAAAGTAACTTACCCAACACTGCTAATCAGATGCACTTGATTAACTTATTATCAGCAAGAAAAGAAGAAACAACAACGATACAAACGGTTTATATCACATTGATATTGAGAGTCTTTGAAGGAACTGAATTGAAGGATTTTTTGGCGATGCTAACGCTGTAGAGACAGACATACTCTCCTTGCTGTTCATGACTTATTGCAGCGAGCTCAAAATTGGCCAGGTAGAAGGCTGAGTGGCCAAATGCTGACTTTAATTCAGTAGTGTTTGTGTTTAAATGTGTGAAATAGAAGACACCTCTAGGGTATATAGAATGAACAGAGCAAGTGAGAGTGAAGGTGCTGCCTCGAGAGACAGAAATTGTGTCAGGATTGGTGACTTCCATTGCATTGGGGGAAATCAGGGAGATGTTGGGTTTTTCCAGTTTAACTGCAAACAATATAAATACATATATCAAAGTATGTATATTAGTTAAATTTCCGATAATTGTGCAAAACAGAGGAAACAAGGCACAAAGTTACTGACCTACAACGGAAAGGTCAACAGGATTTCCTTGAGGATAGTAGATGACTTCACTGGCCAACACCTTTTGATATTCACAGTAGTATGAACCCTTTTGGCTTAAGTCCACTTTAGGGAAGACAAAGGTTGCAGATGCATGATCTGAGAATTTTTCCATTTGAAATGACCCTTGGGTTTTTTTCAGGAGAAATGTCCCGCCCATGCGTTCTGTTACTAGCGTGCAGGTAATTTCAACTTTGTCACCCCAGTTCACCTCTGGAGCAGGACTTATTGTGATTTTGGGCTTCTGTTGACCACCTGAAGCAGATAATAAATGTTTCTTGTATAAAAGCCAAAACAACTTTCTCAGGAGCACTGAGATAATTTGTCAGTTCAAAATGCGCTATGCCTCTTACCTAAGCAGATAACGCTGGCATCTTCACCATGCCCACAGTTATTTTCTCCAAAACCAGGATGTGAACAGTGTGAAAGTGCAGACTCTTGGCCTGAGCATCCCACATTATCCAGCCATATTGGACCAGTGCCTCTACCAAAATGGGCACTTGTAGGTGCTGAAACAGCATGACCGCAACCAAGCTGTCTGCATACCACATCAGCATCGCTCATTTCCCAATCGTCATCACACACAGTTCCCCACTGTCCTTTATAGAAGACCTCCACTCTGCCGGAGCATTCACCTGAGCCATCCACCAACCGGACTTGTGCTGCATAATAGAGCAGAAAGAGTGAATACAAGTACAAAGGAAAGTCCTTAAAACAATATTTTTGTATTAGTACATGAATCATATAGCTCATATACAGACTTTTTCAACTAATAACAAATACTGAAGTATAATATTACTTATTTTATATAGTTTATTGGTGACTTTGATTGAAAATTAAATATTAAAAACAACATTTTAATATGTTTTACATTTAGCTTTTTAATCTATAGAGTAAGATAAGCAGTGCTGTTTATTTAACGGGTTTCAAAATAACTGTAATCACATTACATTTCCCAGTAACGTGGTAATGTAACACATTACTTGGTTAAATTCAGTAATTACATTAGTTACAATTATGTCATTAGCACGTGGTTTTCCAGTTAAAACTGCCTCTTTCTCATCACCTCTAGTTTAAAACACCAAGATGGTGACTACGAAAAAAAGACTCATCTCAAGGCTCCATAATGGGACTTCACAAACCAGTTGGTGACACTTGGCGCTACATTCATCTTTTATACTGTCTTTGATGTTAGGAAAAAATATCGGAGAATTTTGAACACATAATGATAAAAGTCTTTACCTGCACAGAGAACACCAGCATCATGTTCATGCCCGCAGGTTGCTCTTGTAAAACCTTTGCTCGAGCATTGCTGAAGAGAAGTCACATTATCAAAGCATGAAGAGCTAGCCTCCACCACTGGCCCACTGCCTGGGCCATAAAAAGCAGCACCAGGAGCATTCATGGCACGTCCACACTCCAGAGCCTCGCACACCACTTGAGCTTTACTTAGAGTCCAGTCCGTGTCACACACTGTGTGCCACTGCTCGCCATGACGGACCTCCACTCTTCCAGAGCACTTATTGTTACTGTTAGCCACCCGGATAGCCAAGCTTCCTGTGAAGTCAAGTAAACCAAAAATGTAGCCACAGGTGTGGAAGAATAGTCAACAAAATAACTGTGATGTGTTTAGGTATACTGTATACTGTCTTGATGGATGCTCAATCATCCAGCTAAGTAAATCCCAAAAGGTTTATTCTGTTCATCTGGCCGTAGTGTTTTCAAAGGGAGAAACATTTTGTCACTCATCCAAGTGACTTCTTCAGTCTCAGGTGACTGCAGGTCTCCCCAACCTTATAAACAGTACATTTGCACAATGACTGAAACCAGCACCACTGAATGAACAATGAGCTGCGAGGTCAGTTCTTTGAACATTAAAATGCAAATTGTCATAACCGTTAATCAACAACCACTGATCAAATATTAATGATCAAGGGACGGACCTCATCATGTACTGTTCATAAGGCTGAGGAGACCTGCAGTAGGCTGAGACTGAAGAAGTCACTTGGATGAGTGACGAAATGTTTCTCCCACTGAAAAAACTCCGTCAAGATGAACAGAATCAGCCTTTTGGGAATTCAGAAGATCTGCTGACATTACATTTTGGCATTTTATGTACAAATCCAATTCCTAAAAAGTTGGGAAACTGTTTAAAATCTAAATGAAAACAGAATTCAATAAAAAAAACAAACATTTTATTCGCAATAGAACCATGGAAAACACATCAAATGTTTCACCTGACGCAAATGTAAGAAAAATATTTGCTATATTTCCAACTGCTCAAAGCGTTCCCAGAAATAAACATCATCTTGCATGGAAACACATGTTGCTCTAAAACTTATATGCAGCATTTTGGCACTTTCCAGATTTGTAAGATGCTAATTTCATGGTCATCGGTGCACCCGTATACGTTTAGAGATGCAGGCTTTTGAACTGAACACTGATAACAAGCTGTATGGCCTCTCACCTTTTTATTTCAAAACATCCATCCATTCCATTTTTTCCAAAAAGAATGTCAACTTTTGTCGTTTTCTAGGTTCTATTGTAATTCAACCATGGATTTATAAGATTCTCACATTACCGAATTCTGTTTTTATTGCTATTTCACATAGTTTCACAGCCTTTATTGTATGCTTTTTTCTTACCTGTGCAGGAAACACCAGCTACTACAGTGTTGTTGCAAGTCCTGTCTGGATATGGTCTTTGTGGACACTGAGTCAATGTAGACTCTCTTCCATTGCATTCGATTTGATCCGTCCAGGTCTGTCCTGTACCAGGGCCAAGCTGAGTAAGCTTATGGGGCCTCCCACAATCCAACTGTTTGCACACCACTGTTGCATCATTCATGTCCCAGGATTCAGCACACACAGTCCCCCACTGTTTTGTATCAAAATATTCTACTCTTCCATCACAACGAGTGGATCCACCGGTTAATCTCACGTTACCTGGAAATCAGAGTTTTCAAATTTATGTACGTGAAATCCAACTTAGGGGCCAGGTCAGAAACAGAAACACTCGATCCTGTTTACATTGTCTTAGCCTTTGTTAAGTTTCAGTGTCTGTGCGTCTGAATTCATGATACTTACACCTGCTGTTTGAAGAGGAGGTTAATCATCTGAACAGATGAGATAACTATGTATTTCGTTGTTGCTTTAAAAAGTTGCAGGCTAATTATTTTGTGTGCTTATACATCTGTGTGTACTTTGGCTTGCCTGATCCTAGTGACCTTCTTAGAGTACATGCTCAGGCATAGCTCACATGTCTGAACATAGCGACCATGTTTTTGGTATTGGTACCAGATGCATCAACACATGGGTTTCAACTATGAAAAAATATCCGTCTGGTTGTTTGCATCAAGACATTAACTGGAACCACTGATATTTAATATTTTTTAAGAAGGCTATCATTGATTCACTTACATTTTGACACTCTAATTTAATTTGACATAAAGTCTTACCTGAACATACCACAGAGGCTTCTTCAACACGGTTCGTGGCAGATCTGCTATAGTCTCTAAATGAGCACTGTGTGAGAGAGGTCTCTCTACCACTACAATGGATCTCGTACCCTCTCAGATCTCCACCTTGACCAAATGACCCTGACATCTTGACAGGATCTCCACAATTCATCTCTCTGCACACCACTGTAGCTTCATTCCTCCCCCAGTTGACATTAAATGCTGGTGACCAGTGGTCACCACGGTGGACATCCACCCTTCCTGAGCACATGTCAGTCCCATTGATTAGTCGAATGGTAGCTACAAAGCAAAGAGGAGAAAATCAGCAAAAAGCTGGTGTTCATATGAAAGAAAAAGGGAATTCATTGAAATCCGTGTGATATTTTTATTAGTGTTGTAGAAATAACTACAGTATAATTTATAATAAAACGCTAATCAGAAAAAAACAAAACAAAGTAACATCTAAAAGTTAAAAAAAAGGCATTGTATGAAATGACACATCAACAGTTTGTACCTGAACAAATCACTCCTGCATCTTCACCATGACCACAGTTATTTTCTCCAAAGGAGGGACGTCTGCAGTGCACAAGTGACGTCTCGTTACCCAGACAGTTGACATCATCAAGCCAGATCATTCCTTGGCCTTCACCAAAGAAGGCACTGGATTTGGCTGTCTGAGGTGTTCCACAGTCCATGGCTCGGCACACCACCTCAGCATCTCTGAAGTCCCATTCATCATCACACACTGTTCCCCACTGGTCGTCATGCAGAATCTCCACTCGGCCAGAGCATCGGTCAGTGCCGTTCACAAGCCTTAGTTGTGGTTGACCTGAGGGCACACATTAAGGCATTAGCAATAAATATTACAAACTTTCAAATAGATTCTATTAAGCTAAATGCAGTTACATGCATATTGTAAATAACAGGCTCATAATTAATTTTGAATGATGAGGGACCTTCTTATTTTAAAGACCTCATAGTACTATACTAGCCCAATAAAGCACTTCACATTCAGACTACTGGCTTATTTGTGATTCCTAGGATATTTAAAAGTAGAATGGGAGGCAGAGTCTTCAGCTTTCTGCCCCCTTTCTCCTGTGGAACCAGCTCCCAGTTTGGATTCAGGAGACAGACACCCGATCTGTTTTTAAGATTGGACTAAAAGCTTTCCTATTTTGTTAAAAGTTATAGTTATGGCTAGATCAGGTAAGCCTAAATGCTCTTTAGTTATGTTGCAGTAGAGCTGGGCTGCTGGAAGTTGCCCATAATGCATTGAGCATTTCTTCTTCACGCACTTCTTTTCACTCTAGATGTGTTTATACAGATAGACAAACTTGTTTGATAGGATCTGAACTTTTTTCTCTTTGAGAGCAAATGACTCCAAAGGGTAGTGGTTTATATGTCTTGCTAAAAAGCAAATATTCCTGGTTTGGGCATGGGAGGAGACATGACACATGTTCAGACCACAGTGTGGTCCCATTTACGGCAGCCCACTGTGGGCTGTGTAGGTTTGCCGAGTGTCCACACATGAACCCCAAGGGTTACATTAGCTAGGATAGTGTCGTAGGATAATTTAATGTGTTCTGCTGACTTAATAACTGTTCCAGACCTCTAGCATTAAAGTCAGCACAACAACTGTGTTTTTGCTTCATGGCATGAACTTCACCGCTGAGCTATTCCTACAACTTTGATGTAACGTGGATGTGGCCCAGGTGGATACAAAGTATAACTTTGGATGGATACAAAGTATAACTTTGTATCCACCATTTATACTGTTCCCTACTATTCTTATTCACTCAATATTTTCTTATAATACAAATGACTTTTGTCATGGACGGCGGTAAGGTAAGGACCCATGTTGTAGGTGACGTCAGACGCCGGAGATTTAGCGGAAAAAAACAAAACAAACGAATGGTAGCCTAGAATTTAACAAAGTTTCTTTAATCTTCAGTATTAATCTTCAGTATTGCCAAATAAACTAACCAACTGTCATATAACTAACAACATCTGTCCTATCATCTTTAACACCCTGGAGGACAACGAGGAGAGTTTAGACGCTCTCCAAGAATACATCGACCGGTGCTTCGAAGATTTAGTAATGAAGAAGGCCCAGAGCATGTCTTCCCCGGCCACAACTGAGACGCCATCATCTAAAAGATATCGCCCGGCAGACTCCCCCGGCACAACATCGCCTGCCGGCAAAGATATCGTCGACATCCTGGAGTCAATCGATAAGCGATTGTCCAGTTTTGATGCGAGGCTGTCCCTGGTAGAGATCTTACACCGGGAATTTCAATCTCTAAAAGAATCCCTGGAGTTCAGCCAGAAGCAGGTGGAAACACTTGCTGCAGAAAACACCACGCTACGGGACTCGGTCAAATCTCTAACCGAAAATGTGACCCAATTAAACATAGAAAATAAAAAAATAAAAGAGACCGTTATGGATTTACAAGCCCGTAGCATGAGAGATAATCTTGTGTTTTCTGGTATTCCAGAGTCTGCCGGAGAGGACCCGGAAACGACCGTGAGAAGCTTCATTAAAATCCACCTGAAGCTGCCGGAGGACACGGTGAAAAACATAGGGTTTGAAAGAGTGCATCGCATCGGGGCTCCGAAGACAGGAAGCGGGAGACCGCGTCCTATTGTGGCCAAATTCGGCCACTTTAAGCAGAAGGAGCAGGTGAAGAGTCGCGGCAGAGAGCTGAAAGGAACGGACTTCAGCGTGAACGACCAGTTCCCCAGAGAGATCCTGGAACGACGCAGGGTCCTGTTCCCAGTCCGACGTAGTTTTATTCAGAAAGGCTCCCGGGCTGTCATCGCCGTGGACCGGCTCTACGTGGACGGACAGCTCTACCGCGACCCCGGCATCACTCCATGGCTGTATTGACCGCACACCAGATAAGAATCCGCTGCGCTATTCTCTTCACTCACACTCTCTTGTATTAACTTTTGCTTAACTATGTAATATCAGTATGCTAATTTAGTATAACGTTACCGTCACTCTCCGCCAATGCTTTAATTGGAATGTTTCCGTTCTTATTTCTTTTTCCCTCTCTCTCTCTTGTCGCTCACCTTGCTCTTTGGTTTCCTTGCTTCTCTTTTCTTTCACTATGTCGATCACCTGTTTCCCTATCCATCCACAAAGGACACTGTCTATTTCTACATGCTCACTCTGCACGATCACGCACACACATGCGTTTAAAGGCAACACATTTACAACAGCCACACAGTGCACACAGATATAGGACACACACGCACACATTTGCTCATTTTAGTTATTATGCACACACATAGTCAGACCTATGGAGCTTCACACTGCGCATTTTCTTCTCTTTATTTACAAAAAAAAAAAAAAAAAAAAAATGATGTGTTTCCATTTTCCTCACCCGTCTAAGCAAGACACACAGCATATGTCATTAGCCACAAACACACAACTATGGGCACGCTAAGGTTTGTCTCATGGAATGTGCATGGAGCTGGCTCTAGGGAAAAAAGGTTAAAAATACTTAACCAACTTAAAAAACTACAGGCAGACGTTGTTTTATTACAAGAAACCCACATGCCTGTCACAGGTTTGAATAAACTTAAAACACCTGAGTTTCCTAATGTGTTCTCAGCCTGTTATAATTCTAGACAAAGAGGAGTAGCAATTCTAATACATAAAAATATTAATTTCACAGTACTCGATACAGTTATAGATCCAGAGGGCAGATTCCTAATAGTCAAACTATCTATACTTAACCAAAAGCTAGGTATTGTAAGTGTATATGGTCCGAATGTTGATGACCCCTCATTCTTCCACGTTTTTTTTAGTGCACTCTCCGAACACCTAGATTGCACAATTGTTCTTGGGGGAGACCTCAACCTTGGACTAAATGAAGAAATGGATAGGCTCAATACAGCAGGAACTCAGCGTAATTGGCAGTCCACAAATATAATCAAACAGTATATGAGCGACTTTGGTCTTTGCGATGCATGGCGCTCCCTTCACCCCAACAGTAAGGAATATTCTTTCTTCTCACATGTTCATCACTCCTACTCTCGTCTGGATTATTTTTTGGTCAGCAGCTCACTGCTGAGTGACATTTCAGACACTGAGATTCATCCTATAGCTGTCAGCGATCATGCTCCTGTATCTTTAACACTAATGCAGAAGAATAATACCACACGAAGTAAAAACTGGAGATTTAATACATCGCTGCTCAAAGATGAAGAGTTTATCAAATACTTTAAAAAAGAATGGACTTCATATTTAGACTTTAATGACATTCCTGGAACATCAGCATCTGTCCTCTGGGAAGCAGGGAAAGCCGTGATGAGAGGTAAAATAATCTCTTTCTCATCACATAAGAAGAAAGAAGAAAACAAAAATATTCAAGAACTGGAAAAAACCATCAAATCCTTAGAAAAAGCCTATGTATCACACCAAGATCAAGAAATATTAAACAATTTACGCAAAACAAAACTAGAATTAAATGAAATTATTAATAAAAAGACTAAATTCTTAGTACAAAGACTTCGCCTGCAAAATTATGAACACGGTAACAAATCCGGACAATTTCTTGCTAACCAGTTAAAAATCAATAAAGAAAAAACAACTATATGTGCTGTTAAAGATTTATCTGGGAATACAATATATGATCTTAAAAAAATAAACAAAATTTTTAGGGATTTCTATGAAACTTTATATACACCACAAATAAACCCATCTAAAAATGAAATTGATCAGTTTCTGGACAACATAACTCTTCCAAAATTATTAGACACCCAAGCAATGGCACTGGATTCGCCACTGATGCCAGGTGAACTCCAGGAAGCCCTGATAAGTATGCCCAATAATAAGGCTCCAGGTCCAGACGGCTTTCCTGCAGAATTCTACAAAGAATTCTGGACGATTCTAGCTCCAGTTTTTTACAGAATGTTGCAGGAAATCAAAGAAAATGGCAGACTTCCACCAAATATGAACTCTGCAAATATCAGTCTCTTACTAAAACCAGGCAAAGACCCTGTATATCCCTCAAGCTATCGTCCAATATCCCTTATTAATGTAGACCTTAAAATAATCTGCAAAGCTCTCTCAAAGAGATTAGAGAAAATAACCCCCCTCTTAATTCATCCTGACCAAACTGGTTTCATAAAAGGTAGGCACTCATCAACAAATACACGTAGATTACTTAATTTAACAGACTACTCATGCAATAAAAACATTGAAACCATAATATTGTCTCTTGATGCAGAAAAAGCGTTTGACAGAGTTAACTGGAAATTTCTATTTGCAACTTTACACAAATTTGGTTTTGGAACCTCTTTCATAAACTGGTTAAAAATATTATATAATTCCCCAACAGCTTGTGTCAGAACAAATGATCAAACATCCTCCAGCTTCTGTCTCCTGAGGGGCACCAGGCAGGGATGCCCACTCTCCCCTTCACTGTTTGCAATTTTTATTGAGCCACTAGCAGCAGCAATTAGACAGAATTCAGTAATTAAGGGCATAAAATGCAAGAACGTGGAACATAAAATCAGCCTTTATGCAGATGATGTGTTACTTTTTCTCCAAAACTCACAAACCAATATCTCTGAGGTGATTGAATTGATAAATTCTTTTTCAAGAGTCTCAGATTATTCAATCAACTGGTCAAAATCTACAGTTCTTCCGATTAATTGCTCCTTCCATAATTCTTCTCCTACACCACTGCAATCTGGAAATATAAAATATTTAGGTATTAATGTCTCTCCTAAACTTGCAGAATTAACTAAATTAAACCACATCCCACTTTTAAAGACAGTAGAAAGCGATCTGGCTAGATGGAAATCTTTACCCATATCACTCATGGGAAGGGTTGCCGCTATAAAAATGATGGTCTTGCCAAAAATAAACTATTTGTTTTCAATGATCCCAAATAAGCCATCACAAGATTGGTTCAGATCTCTAGACTCATGTATTTCTAAATTCCTTTGGAAAGACAAACCCCCACGTATCAGCTTAAAAACATTACAAAGGACCAAGGATAAAGGAGGATTAGATCTGCCTAACTTTAATCACTATTTTTTAGCCAACAGGCTTCAGTTCATCTCTAGATGGTTTAAACACAGCTTCTTAGATGAGCCCTGGCTAGATGTAGAAGAGGCACTATGTAATAATCTAGAAATTTCAGACCTACTATTTATCAGCTCAAACATCAAAAGACATGAATGCTTTAAAAGCATCAACATCAGCTCTTCTCTGACAGCATGGTGGGAGTTTCTAAAAATGACAGCGTCTTCATTAATCCCATGCAAACATACACCTATCTGGAATAACCCTGACATATTACAAAACAATAATATGATTAATTTTCCAGAATGGAGTAGTAAAGGAATTAAATACTTAGAGCATATATTAGAGGGAACAGAATTTATTCCATTTGACAGACTAGTTACACAATATGGGATCAACAAGAAAAGATTTTTAGAATATCAACAAATTAAATCCATAGTAAAAAAGAGATTTAACCTCAGTCAAGCTGAATTACAAACACCACCAAGTGCGGTACACTTTCTTACTCTTAAATCCCCCAAATTATTATCTAAAATATACAGAACACTTTCTAAAATAGATGAATCAATATCCCTTCCTATTGCAAAGTGGGAAGCAGATTTATCAGTAAGCTTAGACCAAAACTTCTGGTCTCAGATTTGCTTAAAAACCTTTAAATTGATTAAAAATCCCAGTCTGCAATTAATACAATACAAAATACTACATAGAGTGCACTATACAGGTCATCGGATGTTCAAGATGGGCTTTACATCTTCCAACAACTGCTCACACTGTCAAGGCAATACACCAGACAATTACATCCACGCCCTTTGGTTCTGTCCACCAGTGCAGAAGTTTTGGCGTGAGATATGTGAAGACTTATCAAAGTGTCTGAAATGTAACATTCCAGCCTCCCCTTTAGTGTGCTTGCTGAGCAACTTGGATGAGGTCACTGCAGAAATAAACACAGCCCACATTGTTTTTACAGCCCTATGCATTGCCAAGAAAACGGTCCTCCTTAAGTGGAAAAATAAAAATAATCTTAATTCTAATCAATATAAAAACCATCTAATAGATCACATTAGTCTTGATACAGCCTCTGCCACCACATTTGATCAATCCCTTTGGGCTCCTTTGATCGGCTTCATCACCTAGTGGGGGTGGGGGGTCATGGTTTGGTCCTGCCTTCGCTATTGTGGTTGATGTGGAGGTTGGGATGGGCTTAGGGCGCCAGGAGAACCCCTAGAGACGTTATCCCTGGAGGGCTCAACCCGGGGGTTGTGGTCATAACCTGGTGAGTGGCTCTGGTCGCTCTTAGAGGGTGTTCTCCTCGTGGCTGGGCATCTTGCCCCTCCCTTCTTTTCCTCCCCATCCCCGGCTGCCTCCCTCTTCCCGCTCCACCACACCCACCCACACAGGTAGGGCCTTGGGGTGCGGGTGTGTCACCAGGGTGCAGGGGAGGCATTCCCCCCCCCCTCTGTCCCCTTCTGGCCACCTGTGCCTCAATTTTATTTCACAACTTAGACATCCACATTATTCACACTCTCATAACACACACACACACACACACACACACATACATATATAAAAAAAAAAACACCCAGCGCGCCCCTGCGGGCGGTTTATCCTTCAAGCTCGGGTCCTCTACCAGAGGCCTGGGAGCTTGAGGGTCCTGCGCAGTATCTTAGCTGTTCCCAGGACTGCGCTCTTCTGGACAGAGATCTCCGATGTTGTTCCCGGGATCTGCTGGAGCCACTCGCCTAGCTTGGGAGTCACCGCACCTAGTGCTCCGATTACCACGGGGACCACCGTCACCTTCACCCTCCACATCCTCTCGAGCTCTTCTCTGAGCCCTTGGTATTTCTCCAGCTTCTCGTGTTCCTTCTTCCTGATATTGCTGTCATTCGGGACTGCTACATCGATCACTACAGCCGTCTTCTTCTGTTTGTCTACCACCACTATGTCCGGTTGGTTAGCCACCACCATTTTGTCCGTCTGCATCTGGAAGTCCCACAGGATCTTAGCTCGGTCATTCTCCACCACCCTTGGGGGCATCTCCCATTTTGACCTCGGGACTTCCAGGTTATACTCGGCACAGATGTTCCTGTACACTATGCCGGCCACTTGGTTATGGCGCTCCATGTATGCCTTGCCTGCTAGCATTTTGCACCCTGCTGTTATGTGCTGGATTGTCTCTGGGGCATCTTTACACAGCCTGCACCTGGGGTCTTGCCTGGTGTGATAGACCCCAGCCTCTATGGATCTTGTACTCAGAGCTTGTTCTTGTGCTGCCATGATTAGTGCCTCTGTGCTGTCTTTCAGTCCAGCTTTGTCCAGCCACTGGTAGGATTTCTGTATATCAGCCACCTCCTCTATCTGCCGGTGGTACATACCGTGCAGGGGCCTGTCCTTCCATGATGGTTCCTCGCCTTCCTCCTCTTTCTTGGGTTTCTGCTGCCTGAGGTATTCACTGAGCACGCTGTCAGTTGGGGCCATCTTCGTGATGTATTCGTGGATGTTTCTTGTCTCATCCTGGACTGTGGTGCTGACACTCACCAGTCCCCGGCCCCCTTCCTTCCGCTTAGCGTACAACCTCAGGGTGCTAGACTTGGGGTGAAACCCTCCATGCATGGTAAGGAGCTTTCTTGTCTTGATGTCAGTGGCTTCTATCTCCTCCTTTGGCCAGCCTATTACCCCAGCAGGGTACCTGATCACGGGCAGGGCGTAGGTGTTGATGGCCCGGATCTTGTTCTTACCGTTCAGCTGACTCCTCAGGACTTGCCTGACCCTCTGCAGGTACTTGGTGGTTGCAGCTTTCCTAGCGGCCTCTTCATCGTTCCCATTCGCCTGTGGGATCCCCAGGTACTTGTAACTGTCCTCTATGTCTGCAATGTTGCCTTCTGGTAGTTCAATCCCCTCAGTTCTGACTACCTTCCCTCTCTTTGTTACCATCCGACTACACTTCTCCAGCCCGAATGACATTCCAATGTCATTGCTGTATAGCCTGGTAGTGTGTATCAGTGAATCGATGTCTCGTTCACTCTTGGCATACAGCTTGATGTCATCCATGTACAGGAGGTGGCTGACAACCGCTCCGTTCCGTAGTCGGTATCCGTAGCCAGTCTTGTTAATGATCTCACTGAGGGGGTTCAGGCCTATGCAGAACAGCAGTGGGGACAGAGCATCTCCTTGGTAGATCCCGCACTTGATCTTGTACAATTCTAGGCATTCCATTCCATTACCGACATATATATATATATATATATATATATATCTATATATATATATATATATATATATATATATATATATATATATATATCTATATATATATATATATATATATATATATATATATATATATATAGGGCCTTGAGGGTGACCACGTTAACGGCGTCCAGAGGACGGTCTGTGTATTCAACCCTACCTCTGGCGCCGGTGCCCACCTCTCAATTTTAAATCCATGTAGACATTGAGGGTTCTCGGGAGGGGCCGTGCTAACACCTGCTGCTCTCTGGCAGCAGCACCATGCCCTCCCTTGTTTTAAATGCACTTTAGAACAACACGCAGCAACACTACACATGAGCGGGAGGAGGGAGGTATGGGGTCTTCACACACCCCCGTTCTCTACTAGCCATCGGGGCGGGGGCTGGGAGGAGGTGTTGGCTGTCCGATTGGCCTCCCTGCTGCTGCGGAGCCTGGGGCGGTCTGCTTTCCTCCACCCCGGGGGAAAGTGTCACATCTCTTGGGTCTGGGTGCCGTTTCCCCCTCTGGGGGCGAGGGTACCTGGACCCAGGGCATAGAGTATGTTTGGGGAGTATGATTGTATGTCTGTCCCTATGTTGGGTGAGTGCTGAGTGTTTGTATATGTGTGCATGAGGGTGGGAAAGCATGTTTATGTCTGTGTGTGCCTGTTTGTCTGTGTCTATATGTCAGGTCGGGTCTTAGACTCCACCTCCCTGGGTACTCCCAGGCCCTCCAAGTGTGGAGGCCTATCTCCCCTCACCATACTCCCTGCTGGTAACTGATGCCCTCAGGGTTTGGTGCATTGGTGGTTCTTGGTGTCCGGGGCTGGGCGCTCAGGTATGCACCAGCTCACTCCCGGTGGCTACTTGGCGGGGCCTGGTGCCTGTCGCTCGGTCAGGCCTCTTCCGGGGCAAAAGGAGGCCCTCGGGCCTCCGGCCTCGGGGCCTGCAACTCGGTTCACTCTGGCACAGCTGGCTGCCGGCAGAGCCGGCGGGCACGCCGGTGCAGCCCCCTCTGGCTTCTGCTCCGTGGCTACTGGGTGACCCCTCGTCTGGGGATCTCCTCAGCCCTTCCCAGGAAGGTGGCACGGATGCCCCTCTGGTGGTACTCCTTGGGCTCTCGCACTCTGGGGCCTCTGGATGTCTGGAGCCTGGATCTCCTCCATGCCTGCTTCATGCCCTGGGGGACGGGGCTATGGCCCTCCACACCCTCTAGCAGACCGTTACATGGGGAAACCTTTTGTATACAAGCGCGTTGATCCACACAGGTGTGCACACGGGTGTTCACTGTTTGTAGACATAAACTACACCTTTCTTAGCTGCTACTTCAAAGCACATTGTGCGCTGTCTGTCCTGCGTGCTGCACAACAACTTTCAATATTTAGTATTTACTGCTGTTCACACTCAGCTAGATTAACTTGATGGTGTTGTGTTTAGTATGTTGCTTTGTTTTTGTTTGGTTTTTTTTGCTTGTCTTCTCTTCTTTTTCTCTCAACAGGTGATCCAGGAGATTTTTTTTTTTTTTTCTTTCTCTTTGTCTTTGTAAGTGCCCTTTCTCACTGTCCCTTTTCCCTTCTGTTTTTCTTTTCCTTCCTCTCTTTCTTTCTCCCTTTCCTATCCCCCCGTCATGTCTGTCCCATCTGTAACAACTGAAAATAAAATAAATAATAACAACAAAGTTTGATCAAATGGACCAATACGGCAATGCCATGATGATCCATTTGGCAAAATAAATCCATTTGGTATCCTTGTTGGTCTTCAGACAACAATTCTGACGGCTTAAGAACCAAATGGGACAGAGAAAGAAAAAACAAAAACAAAAACAAACAAACAAACAAAAAAAACAAAAAAAACAAATGACTTTTGCCTTTATAAATTATTAAATGCATAACTGGAAACAATTATGTTATCTTTAACTTGTCAGTGTCTACCACTAGGTAGGTAGATTTAATATTTCTGATGCGCCTCGAACCTTTAATTTAATTTACTGGTAAACAATTAGTAAACAAAGATAATGGACAAAAGCTATTCTTCTTAAATAATCAAACATGACGCTTGCTATCCTTGGAAAATAGTGGCACAATTTATCTGTATCTTTAGTCTCTTACCTGCACATGCGAGAGAAACACCTGCACATGATCCCATGTGTTCTTGCAGTTGACATTGGCTGATAGAGCTCACATTACCAGTGCATCTACTTGTGAACCCTCGCAGTGAGCTGTCACCAAAAAAGACGTTGTTTTGGGATTTTACTGGCACTCCACAGTTGAGCTCCTTACACACAACTGTAGCTTCTTTAAGGCTCCAGTTATTATTACAAACTTTCCCCCATCGGCCATCGTGGAAAACTTCCAGTCTGCCAGAACAACCGTCAGTGCCGTTAATCAATCTGACTGTTTCTGCAAAGCAAAATTTGGTGTTGTTAAGAATTTCTCTAAAACTCAGTTTTGAGCAACAAACAGAATAGAGCCTGCGTTACCTGAGCACACGAGACCAGCATCTTCACTGTGGTCATTTTCACAGTCATGTTCACCAAAACCTCTGTGAGGACATTGAGTAAGGGACTTCTCATGACCAGTGCACTCAATATCATCCAACCAAACCTGATCCTGGCCTCTCCCAAAGTAAGCCTTGTACTTGACTGCGAGAGCATTGCCACAGTTCATCTCTCGACATGCCACAGTTGCTTCTTGCATCCCCCATCTGTCATCACAGACTGTTCCCCATTGTGAACTATAGTAAATTTCCACTCTACCAGAGCAGCGATTAGTCCCATTCACAAGCCGAATGGGTTGACTGTCTGTTGGGTTAAAAAAAATGTTGAGGGTAAGTTTATTCAGAAAGGGGACAGTCTAACAGTGTCAGTTTACAACAAATTACTGATAGTTTTGTGGGCACATGTGTGACTTACTTCCACAGACAACAGTAGCATCATCACAACTTTCATTGACTTTTAGAAGTGAGCACTGTGAGAGAGAGATCTCATTGCCAGAGCAGATGGTTTTGATTGCAGGCAGGGCACGTGCATCTCCAAAATTCAATGTCTCAGTCTTAGCGAGTGGATCGCCACAACCAGCTTCTTGGCACAAAACCTGAGCTGCTTGTTTGCCCCAGTCACTGCAAACTCGTTTCCACTGACCTTCGTGGTAAATTTCTACTCTGCCATTGCAATGAGTGGTTCCATTCACAAGCCGCACATGTCCTATAAAATATATAAAACTAAATGTTTAGTCTATGACAAAAAACACTGTGAAAAATTATGAAATCCACTCTATGTATTTGCTAATAACCTGAAGACTATAGACATGGGAGAACAATTATTGCTAATTTTATAGCAAAACTAAATTCAGTCAGGAAAAGCGATATTTTCCAGTTTTTGGTTCCAGTTAAGGGGAATATCTCTCTAAGGGGAAGTAAGTCTTTCAGTAAGTTATTTTGATAATTTTTAGGTTTATTTGGGCAGGACCTGGTTAATTAAGGCCAGCATCAAAACTGGTATTTTTAATTGACATTAAATACACAAAATAATTGTTTGTAATCAACATTAGACTTTGAAAGCATTTTAATGCATGCAAGAGCTCTATTCTCACAGCCTTTTTAATTAAAAAAGAGTGGGGTTAATGTTTGAAGAAATGTCACTAAAGTTGACTAGAAAGATAAAGAAATTCCCATTACATTTTACTACATTTTAATATACTGGCTCATATTCTTAAGTTCTTTATTCTTGGGGCGAAACACATGGTTATGTTGTAACACTGGTTCTCTGAGTGAGACACTAGCTCTCTCACATATTCCTCCATCGCATATTCCATATGTAAAGGGAATGACCTTCAGCAGAAGATCTGTCTTCTCTTGAAGGGGCTTTTTGGAACTGAGGGATTAGGCTTTCAAACTGTAAGTGTGCTGTTGGGGTGTGGTTTGTAGCATGCAGTCGAGATTTGAGCAGAGTGTTCAGATCCTCTCAATCACCTGAGGTTGGAATCTCCACTCTCCTGGAGTCAGGTCTCCTCTTAACATGATGTCTGCTGCCACTTTTAAAGCCCTGGCATATGATGGCAGGTGATGCGCCAACTGCCACAACCCAATTGCCTGTTTGCAGAAGAGTGGAGATCCTAACACACATTGATCCTGCAACTCCTGTGGACAGCAACCCTAACTGACTGGGGATCCATCTGTGAAGACCAGCTGACACTGAGTCACTGGTCCCACTGGATTTCCCTACTCGAATTTGGCTGAATTTTTCAACAAGTGGAGAGCTTGGTGAAGTACCCATAACACCTAAATCACATGCAAAAGGATCACCTGCACGTTGCAGCACGTGAGTAAAACAGTGTACACACAAGGGGTTCAGCAGTTCAGGGGGCCAGCCCAGAAGTTGACAGCACAAGAATCCAGAATACAGTTCAGGAGGTCGAACACAAAGCCAGCGACTGTGACGGAGCAGTTCAAGAGGCCGACCGTGAGAAAGGTAAAATGGTAAATGGACTGATTCTTATATAGTGTTTTTCTACTCTCCCGGAGTACTCAAAGCGCTGTATACAACATCCCTCACTCACCCATTCATACCCACTTATACAAGCACTTCTAAACTCAAGCGCAACTAACAAAACATTCATACACATTCACACTCCGATGAACGCATCGGAGGGCAATTTGGGGTTAATATCTTGCCCAAGGATATTTGGCATGCAGACTTGGGGAGCCAGGAGTCAAACCACCAACCTTCCAATCAGTAGCTGATCTGCTCTACCACCTGAGCCACAGCCACCCTGGCGATGGTGGGGCAGGTGAAGTGAGTTCAGATGCTGACTGCGTGGAAAATAGTGGAGGCCACAGTTTAGGAGGCCGTCCATGATTGCACAGATGCCCAGCCGATGGGCTGGAAGGTGGCTGGTAACAGTGACGTGCAGGCCAAACAGGACGAGACGAGGCAGGGGAGGCGTAGCACGGCCAGTAGGCGCCAAAACCTCTGGCAGAGATGAAGCAGGACCAGATGGCGGCATGGCAGCCGCAGGCGATGGGGTAGGTGGCGCTGCAGGCAATGGCATGGAAACCGCAGGTGATGGCCATCAGCTGATTCAAGGAGGTGCTGGCCAGGCTCGCCAGAGCCACCAGCAGACTCTCAAATAGAGACAAATGGCTGGAGCGACTCCTCGACCCTCCAGCAGAGACAGGAGACGAATGAAGCGCCTCCTCGGATCCTCCAGCAGAGACAGAGGATGGCTGAACGGCCTCCCGGACCCTCCAGCGGAGACAGACAACAACTGAAGCGGCCCCTCAGACTCTACAGCAGGAACAGAAGATGGCTGAAGTGTACCCTCCATTGGAGACAGAAGATGGCTGCAGTGGTTCTCCAGAACCCCCAGTGGGAACAGATGACTGGACGGACCCCCCGGACCCTCCAGCAAAGACAGACACAGGGCCAGTAGGTGCAGAGACCTCTGGCTGCCCAGAATGGTGTTCGTGGCTAATTGTTGAATCTGGGGGTGGGTGGATGGTGATGGTGGATTTTCTCTGGCCTGCATAATGTTTTTGTTATTTGTTGAACTTCACAGTCTGGCTGATGGGCCGGGGTTGGCTTTCACTCAGCTATAACATCACTCTGGATCCTTGCAAAGAGCCAGAGTTATTTTAACAATATAATGCAGTGCCTCTCCTGGATGCAGTTTGCACTTTACCATTGCACTCTTATCATTTTTTGCTATAAAAACAAAAGTAATGTCCATATAAACACTATAGATTATAGACACTATTTTCTGCCATCAGCACATGGAAGAAAATCAGCTGATTGTAGGGCAAGTACAATTGGAACCAGTAACAAACTAACAATTCCAAGGAATTGACCTAACTGCACTACTGGATTCCCATGCCTAAGCGGTGACCATGTAAACTAGCAACACGGAAAACAACACATTGGCCTCTCATCACAGGCTGGAGAAAGCACTCACACTCTGGTCAACAGGCATCTGCGCCACAGTGAGGTCGCACCCAGTGCATGAGCTCATGAATCTGTGAGCAGTACGCTGACAAAGGATGACAGCCAGAGTCAAGACAGGAAAATAAATAACAGTAATCCTTGCAGGATGCCAACAGACAGATTCCTAACCTTACAAAGAATTAAATGCTGTAATCCTAGGAAGCTCAACATCTGACTGCTAGGTGGAGCTCAAACAATTAGTGATTTTACAGCTGTTTGTGTGGCCGGAAAAGCCTGAGTGTCTTCAAAAAGCATGCACATGCCCTGATTAATGGTTCGGATTGGGGTGGGGGGTCATTCACCATACATATGGAGTATGTAACAGAGTAAAGAGATTGAACTAACAACAAAAGGTTTAAAAAGAGGTAATTGTGTTTTAAACTGTTTACCTGTTTACCAGAGGTCTGTTTGTAGAGTTGTCATGGTGATGACTACATCAGGGATTTTGGGGGTATACTGTAGGGCTGGGTATCAATTTCGATTTCTATAACCGATTCAGTTTGTCTGAGGGAAAATTGAATCAGTCAGAAATATTATAATTCTGATCATTCATCAGTACATATCCATATTTTATTTCTATGTATAAAAGCAAAGTTGATACTTGTGAGATTTCATCAGAGCACACAGCAGCTGCCTTTGTATCAAAGTAACTGAGGATAAAAGAGGCCTGTTTTTTTTTTTTTTTAAGTACCCCCTTAATCCTAACACAGCAGCTGTGCAGTGAAACAAAAGTGAGTTAATGATTTTCTCCTTAGAAATGTTTGAGTTGACAAAAAAGAGAGTTTACAATGCATTTAATGCATTTACATCATTAATGTATGTCTTCTGGGCATCAAGTGCACTTTATCTGTCAGTTAAACTGTGAATTCTGGGATGTAAACAATGTGTTCGTTTGTTTTGTTCTCCTTTTTTTGTATTTGTTTCTGGACAGGTTGCTACTGTTGTCTATACTGACTGAGTTAACTACTGATGGAACTAGTGAATGCATTTTGATATTTACTGTTGTCTCAGACCTTGAAAGACAGTTTTATTAGGCTGAGCTAGTGGAATAGTTAAACTTAAACGTTTTCATTAAAATGTGCTTTTCTGAGTATAGCCAGAGGGTAAAAAACCTACAAAAAATATTTTCTGTGTCCTGTCTCATTCCCCATGACCAGGCCACATAAACATGTTGCATTCGTTAAGATAATATTATACTAGACTGACAAAGTTCTTAGCATGTGTGTACAAACAAAAATAAATAAATAAATGAATGCATATCTTACCCCTCCTTTGAGAAAATGTGCATGGGGTACATGTAACGTAAAACAAAAATATGTCAAACATTATTTAGACGTACCCAAACAGACCACTCCTGCATCTTCACTGTGGTCACAGTTATTTTGCCCAAACGGTTTGTGCTGACACTGAAGGATGGAAGACTCATTCCCAACACACTGTACATCATCCAACCAGATCTCATCCTTTCCCTGTCCAAAGAAAGCACCATTTTTGGCCTCCATAGCTGTCCCACAGTTTAGCTCTCGACACACCACCTCAGCATTGGCAATGCTCCACTCATCATCACAGACAGTTCCCCAGCTGTCTTGGTGGAAGACCTCCACTCTGCCAGAGCAACGCGAAGGTCCAACCAGCCTAATATTTTCACATTCTGGATATGAGAAAAACAAAACCACAAAGGATGTTCAATGTTTTACCTCGACCTTAACAACATAAAGGCAGTTTTTTAATGGAGAAATCCAAATATCTTAATATTCACAGGTTACTTACTGACCTGTAAACCGCAGCAAACTCAACAGGCCTGCAGCAGAAATATATAGCAAAGTAATCTGATTAAAACCTGACAGTTAACAGACGTGAACTTAGATACAAAACAAAACTCTGTGTTAACAGTCTACACTGCAGTCAGACCTATGATTTGTCAAATATATTACAAATATGGAAGACAAAAGGATCCTGGATAGTTTTAAACTGATCCAGTAAATAAACTCCCACTTCTTGCTCATGATACTAACACACAACCAAACCGTGTCTCCACTCAAGAAAAAATATGTCCAGATAAAGTCAAACTGAGAAAAACCTCCAGTAACTCACCAAGAGACAAGTGAAAAATAAATTGTTTTTCATCCAAAATGAGGATCATATTGTGTCTTCAGTGTTGGTCAAATGCTGTAAAACATAACAGTCAATCTGAAAAGTGGCTTTACATCTCTCTGAACCCCCTGTCTTTAGAAAAGCTTTGTTTAGTCTTTTTGTTTTCACTAAAAGGTGATAATATAGTTCTCTTTTACATTCACAAAGAATAGAAAACTTTTAAAAATGAAATCAGTATTTGCAATAACTTGCTTGCCCTAAGGATATAAGCCCCATGAACAAATTCCTTGTTATGAATCAGAAGGGGCCAGCTGGACTTTGACTGCAAACTGGACAGATATTGACATTTTGATCAATCATTAAAGACAAGTCAATGAGTGGATTTTGGGTTTTTTTATTACATAAAACCTACATATACTAGTTTCTTTTTAAGCCTATTTAAATTTTAATTGAGCTTTGACACAGAAAAGACTGTTTATAGATGACTTCTTCTTTGCATGGTAATGCTTTAACCTGCAGTTGTGGATGCTTGGATGCTACAGTGAGCTTTTCCACACTGACTTATTTTTGTATATCCTATGATATATTGTGAACAAATGACAAAAAATGATAAATGACAGAAAAATCCAATGTGGTTAGCAAAGGTTAGCATTGTCCCCTCACAGCAAGAAACTTATGGGTTTGAATCTTGAAGTTTGCATGTCCTTCTGGTTCCTTTGTGTCCTCTCTAGAGGTACTCTGGTCTTCTCCCACAGTTTAAAGACATGCATGTTAAGTTAACTGTTGATTGTAAATTGACTGTAGGTGTGTTTGTGAGAATGGTTTTCCGTCTCTCTGGATTAGTTTTGACTGGCCAAAATTTCAGCTTTGTTTGGTTTGTTGTTTGCTCTTAGACTTGTGGCCAAATTCTATGCTTATTTTTTCATATATTGCATAAAATGAAGTCACATAGTAGGTTGATTCCTTTAAAATGCATGTGTGTATTTCTATAACACTCTCCATTCATTTCTTTATACTTCAAAACCAGAGTTTAGCATCTTCAGTAGGATGTGTGGGAATAAAGTGATAGAAAAAAATAGATACATTTGTTTGTCTATTCAGTTTTATATTATTTGTTACAAAGTCTTATTGCCTCAGTCCTGGCAAGAAATAAAACAGTCCTCAGAGAGAAGTACTTGGTTCATCTGTTAAAAGCTTACATGCAGTGAAAATGTCCTTATAGGGACTGTTTGAGGAAAAAAATGGGTTGTAGCCAGCACAACCAGAGGCTGTGAATAACGTGAAAGTACTAACTGGCAAAATGAATTGAACTGAGTCTTGGCAATCTTCTATTTCCAAACTTTGTCAATGGCAGAATTTGAAACTAATGTTAGAGAATACTGGAGTTTGAAAGGACAGCAGGTTAAACACATATTGACATTTGGGTAAATTATTACAGGATCTGAGGTTCTCTGATAGGAAATTACATCACAAAACTACATGAAAAGAAGACACTGTGTGCAGTCTGATAAACAGGGTGGTCATGTCACAAACAGGATAATAGTCTAATAAGTAGAAAGGCGTGTATACACCAGAGTTATAATTAAAACCGCGATTGCAGCGCTAGGAGTACTTTTATCTTGTTATTGGCTTGGATTTGTGTTAATATTAGACTGTTGTAAAGACCTTGTGCACTTCCTTAAGACAAGTACTTTGCTGGAATAGATGGCATTATTAAAAGCTTTTAAAACACAGCTTAGCAGCCATACTGTGAATCACAATGAATTAATGGACCTGCAGAAATGAATAGCTTTGATGCTGTCAGTTTAGAACTGTTTAAGTTTCAAACATCTGTTCACCTGTTGACACAAGGCAATCTATTTCTTTTTTCCTTAAGATATTTTCAAGACCTTAAGTTATGTATTAAAGGCAATACTGTATAGTTAGGAACTATTTTTAACTTTCAAACGCTCACTCTACTTCTTGTTCTAACATTTTTGGCAAGTCCAATAGCAGCCACTGCAGTTTCCCCACAGAAAATAAAGTCAGATACACTTACCAATCACTATGTTGGCTACACCATCTAATCAGCCTTTGACATGGCTGCATCTTAGTGTATTTTAGGGAAAGAGACATGCCTGCTAAAGTTAAAACAAAGCACCAGAATGTGGAAGAAAGGGGATTTAAATGACTTTGAACATGGTTGTTGGTGCCAGACAGGATGGTCTGACTATTTCGGAAACTGCTGATCTACTGGGATTGTAACAAAACCCTACTGTGGTATAGGGAAAATATGTGGTATAGGGAAAATATGTGGTATAGGGAAAAAGAGAAAATCACTGCATAGATCCATCCTGCTTGTATAAACGGTTCAGACTGGTGCTAGTAGTATAATGGTATATGGGAACTTTGGCACACTTTGGGACCTTTAGCATCAGTTGTGCAGCTTTCAAACACCAAAGCCTACCTGAGTGTAGCTGCTAACCATCCCCTTATGACCTCAGTGCACCCATCTTCTGATGACTGGTTTCAGCAATATAATGTAATCAAGCATCTTTGGGATGTAGTTGGGGACAAGTTCAAACTACAGCACTTCTGTTCCATTAGGCTATTATACAATATCATATTTTAAGTAGTGATGGGCAAATGAAGCTTTCTGAAGCACTGAAGCTTGTATTGAAAAAGGGTTCATTATTAAACGGTTTTCAACAGTTCTCTTTGGTGGCATCTGGTGGCCAAAAACATGAAGAGCATCTTGATTCTACAAATTAAACTGCTTCATTGTGAATTCCCACTCAAGAGCTCAGGTGACAGCTTCTATTTAATAACATGTGACAATTATGTGTGATACTGGGCTACCATTGTGGTGCTGTATTATTTTGGAGTGAAAAAAATGTTGTCTATTTGTTTATTTATCAAATTTATCATTTCTCATTGTGCTCTCCCTTTGTTTGTGACTCCTTGACATTTGTAAACAATTAAATAAAAAAATAATTCTAAATGTATATTTACACTCTTAGAATAGGTTGGGCGTAATGCTTGTGCTATGAGGTACCTGCCTCAACGTGATTATGTAAAAACCAGTGTGTGTCGCACCTTGGTTTGCTATTTCTTGCACCGAAACACCACAAATCCCGCAAACAATCACTTCCTTATCCGTGCTCGCATTCTCGCTTGTCCGGACTTCGTAAGTTCACATGGGAGTCCGGACGCAGCGCGATCATTCGAATGGCAGTGTACTTGATGACATCTTCTCTAAGGGGTTTTTACTGTCATCCCCTCTTAATTTAACTGTGATTAATAATTGCAATAGAAATTACACATGATATAAAAAAAATACACGTGATGCAGTAGATTTCTTTAAGAAAGAAAAAACATATTTTTAAAAAGTATCTTAAACACTGGCAAAATTCGCTTTTACGCATCATCTGTTTCATAACATCTAATAAGCTTCATAGTTAAGCAGAAGCACTACGTGACAGAAACACAAGCTTAATTTCTCTTAATAAAAATAGTATACATGTAATGCCTGAATAAAAAAAAACAGGTAAGATGTTAGAATACTTATTTTCATTTTAGTACACACTCAAAACTTAAAATAGACAGCTGGGATTCACGTGACTCTGACCAGATGAACCAAATGTGGGTTTTTTTGGGTGGGGGGTTGAGACATCTGAGCATCAGCTTCAAATGGACCATCACTAATTTTATGATTCTAAAACAAATAGGAACACACTTCCATTCCATTAAAAAAAAATGGAAAATTTGATTTTTCTCCTCTACTCTTTTCAATTGAGTAAACTTTAATCCATCTTGGAATAAGGCTGTAGAGTCATCCTAGGGTAAAAACTATATATCTATTCGCTGCTGTTAGCTATGGTATCACACTGTGTTACAGTTAAAAGATGTACTGTTCTAAACCTGGCTTCAGTTCTCCCCACAGAAGCATATTTCTGAACCCAGAAATATGGTCACCCAGACCTGACCTACAGGGCACACTGCTGGCTAACCGTGATATGGTTGTACTTCATTACTGTACTAAAGTGGAATTTACAAATATCTGTACTTTACAACTTTCTACTTTTACTCCCTACATTTTTAAATTAATATCTGTACTTTCTACTTCTTTCCTCTTCAGTACAGGTTTGTTACTCTTGGTTAGTGGGCCGGTCCGGAGGAAGTGCATGTGTGCCTACGTTGTGGCCTTGGTACTATATAACATTTGATAAGCATTACAGAACAGGAGTGACCATAAAGGAAGTAATGTTTGTTTTGTTCTTTTTTTAACTGTCAGGTAATTTCTAATGCAACATTTGAAATTACATGCATCCTTTCTCCAAAGGATGGCTGGGCTCTCCCTCAGAGATTTATTAGGGACGCAGTACAGTAACTATTCTGATACTGGATGACTGGTTTTCTTTGTTTTTGAGAAAGCATCCCCCTTAATACCCTGTTCTATTTTGTTAGCTGCACGAACAGAAGATGCATCTGGTTTAGTATAAATAATATAAAGTGCCTCAATTTTGTCCACTTGCCTCAGAGACACAGTGCATCCTGCTGAAATAATCTCTATTACTCTGTGTCATTTCACAGTGTCATAGCAAATATGCTAAAAAAAACCCCCCAAAGAAATCATTGGAGATAGCAAATACTTTTTCATACCTCTGTATAATAAGCTGTGAAACTACAAAACAAGGTTAGATTTTTTTTACAGTATATAAGTAAAATTATTTAAGCTAATGTACTAATTACTTCTTACTTAACGAGTAATATCAGCAGAATCAAGTTTATTCTTACTGCTTCCATAGGAATTAAGAGTGTAAGAAGCAGCCAGGTGTTAATCAGTCAAATGCACTTTATTGGCTGATCATCAGCAAGAAAATCAAACAGGACAACCATATTTAATTCAATTAAATTTTATTTATATAGTGCCAAATCACAAAAGTCACCTTAAGGTCTATAATAAATGGTTTATATTGCAGCGATATAGAGGGTCCAAACTGAAAAAGAACAAAAGGACTTTTTGGAGATGCTAACACTGTAGAGAGAGATCTACTGTCCTTGGTGTCATATTCTATTGTACAGAACTCACAGGTATGGAATGAACCGAGGCAAGTGAAGGTGCTGCCTCGAGCGACTGATATTGTGTCAGGACTTTAGATCACCATTGTATGAGGTGACATCAGGGAGATGCTGGGCCTTTCCAGTAAGGCAAAAATATGTTTATCATAGTATGTATATCAGAAATAGATTTACCAACAATTATGCAAAACTGAGCAAACAAAGCACAAAGTTACTGATCTATAACAGAGAAGTCAGAAGCATTTCCATGAGGATAATGTCAGATAAAGATTTGTGATCGGAGAATTTATGGGAGAAATGTCAAACACATGTGTTCTCTTATTATAATGTAGATAATTTCATTTCCGTCACTCCAGTTTACCTCTGGAGCAGGGCTCATTATGATTTCAGGCTTCTGTAGAGCAACAGAAACAGAAATTCAATGTTTGTTATGTATTAACCAAAACAGCTTTCTGGCAAGCAGTAAGATAATTTGTCAGTTCAAAAACAGCTATGCCTCTTACCTGAGCAGATAACACTGGCATCTTCATCATGCCCGCAGTTATTTTGTCCAAAACCAGGATGTGAACAGTGTGAAAGTGCAGACTCTTGGCCTGAGCATTCCACGTTATCCAGCCATATTGGACCAGTGCCTCTACCAAAACGGGCCATTTTAGGTGCTGAAACAGCATGACCGCAACCAAGCTGTCTGCATACCACATCAGCATCGCTCATTTCCCAATCGTCATCACACACAGTTCCCCACTGTCCTTTATAGAAGACCTCCACTCTGCCGGAGCATTCACCTGAGCCATCCACCAACCGGACTTGTACTGCATGAGAGAACAGAAGGAGTAAATACAAATACAAAGGGACATCTTTAAAACAAACATCTACATGCAGTTCTCAAAAGACATCTGTGTTCTACATGTGTGCACAATATATTGTACAATATTTTCATATTAATATGTAGATCATATAGCTTAAATGCAGCTAACAGACTCTTTAGATTTTCAATGAATTACAATTACTTAATGTAATATTATTTGGATATTATATAGCATTTAGTCACTTTTATTTAAAATCAAACATTAAATGTGTATACTACTCAGGTATACAGTATGTAAGAAAAGAAACTAATGAACTAAGTTAGGGTAGCTGTGAAGGAAGAAATGCCAACCCTGACTTTTACAAAACATACCTGTAAGCACCTCTAAATCTTACGTATACCAATTTATAACAAGTTATACAAAGCGGTTGGGTTTACCTACTTCCTTACCTTACAAGCACGAAAGTGCTGTAGATTTTTTTTATTTGTTCAGGACAATGTAAAAAACATTGTATTTCCAAAAATAACAAACTAAGCATTTATTTGCATTGTGCAAATAAAATCACAATTTGTCATGCCTCAGTTTTTGTGGAATCAAATGCTGATGAATTTCCTCTATATTATGTATTTGTCTCACACGGTAAAACAAAACATCAAATTAGTTTCAGGTTCTTAAAAATAAACCTACATGCTTTTTAACAGCCACCAGGAAGCGACATCTGTGGTTTGCAAAACGCCTCTTGTCATACCGAAGTTTGATGGAAAATGAGTTCTAACTTGATGCCTATGAAAACTTTCACTCTGAATTCATGGTCTCAGTCATTCAGTTAGGTCAGATTGATTAAAATCATAGTAAGTCAGGAGTGTACTGGTAAAAACATTTGCCTTACAGGTGACAAATTCCCAGTTTGCGACTGGTATGTATAACAAACTCAGCAAAACAAGTTCACAAGTTAGTGTAACCCAGCGCTGGGGGTATCAAAGTACCAAGATGGTGATGGTGAAAACACTTATCTCAAAGCTCCATAACGGAACATCAGGGCAGTGAGGAAAGTTAGGGTTACCCTCATCATTCATACCATCTATGACCTTAAGAAAAAATGTGCCAGAATTTTGAACACATAATAATAAGTCTTTACCTGCACAGAAAACACCAGCATCATGTTCATGCCCGCAGGTTGCTCTTGTAAAACCTTTGCCCGAGCATTGCTGAATAGAAGTCACAGTCTCAAAGCATGAAGAGCTAGCCTCCACAACCGGCCCACTGCCTGGGCCGTAAAAAGCAACGCCAGGAGCATTCATGGCACGTCCACACTCCAGAGTCTCGCACACCACTTGAGCTTTACTTAGAGTCCAGTCCGTGTCACACACTGTGTGCCACTGCTTGCCATGACGGACCTCGACTCTTCCAGAGCACTTATTAGTACTGTTAACCAACCGGACAGTCAAGCTTTCTGTGAAGGCAAATAAAGAGCACATGTATATATTGTGGTGGGGCGTGGACTGCAGTGCCGTGCAGATGCACCTGCATGGCATCTGCAATCACGCCCTCTGTGTTAAAACATGGGGAATCAGTGTTGTAAGTGTGGTGTGATGAATGTGTGGCTGACAGCCGAGAGCTGCAGCCGCGTATAATAAAAATGGCTCTAAACAACGACCTCTGGACCTGCTGTGACTCAATTACGCGACATAAATAAAACAGAAATTCTGATCAGAAAAAAAATCCAAAGTCATATCTAAAGATTAAAAAAAGGCACAATATTTAATGACAAAATAGTTTTTACCTGAACAAATCACTCCTGCATCTTCACTGTGGCTGCAAAATAATCTTCCAAAGGGGCGATAGCTGCAGTGCCCGAAGGACGTCTCATTACCCAGACAGTTGACATGAGAAAGCCAGATCGCTTCTTGGCCTTCACCAAAGAAGGCATTAGATTTTGTACTATGAGCTGTTCCACAGTCCATGGCTCTGCACACCACCTCAGCATCTCTGAGGTCCCAGTCATCATCACACACTGTTCCCCACTGGCCGTCATGCAGAATCTCCACTCGGCCAGAGCATCGGTCAATGCCGTTCACAAGCCTTATTGGTGGTTTACCTGACGGCACACGTTAAAGTATTAGCGATGAATATTTCAATCTCTCAATCTTTTTTAAATCCAGAGTTAAAAGATTTTTAAGGATATCTTCAACATGCTGTATGCTGATAAGTGTCCATCATTATCTGAAATGCAACCAAAAGAGGTTAATGGCTGTCCCCTTTAGCTCATACTGGACTGTTCGTATGTCCAAGAAACTTTAACATGTGGTTAACTTCAGCAACAGGTGTATTTTAACCCAAATCACGGTCTTTCACCAAATGTAACCAGGAAATTTTGGTGCTAAAGCTCAGGTCAATTTATTGTTGATTTAACTGAGGAAAAACATTAAAGCATTAACAATAAATATTACAAGCTGTCAAATAGATCACATTAAGCAGTTTTTTAAGAACTCAATAGCTTCTCGTGAGGGGCCGTGCTGACACCTGCTGCTCTCTGGCAGAAAGCACCATGCCCCTCCCGTGTTTTAAATGCACTTTAGAACAGCACGCAGCAACACCACATATGAGCAGGTGGAGAAAAGTATGGGGTATTCACACCCATGTTCTCTGTTCTTCATCAGGGCAGGGGGCTGGGATGCTGAGCCTCCCTGCTGCTGCAGGACCGGGGACAGTCTGCTTGTCTCTGCCTGAGGGAAAAGAGTAACATCTCTTGGGTCTAGGGGCAGATTACCCCTCTAGAGGCGAGGGTACCTGGACCTGGGGTATAGAGTATGCTTGGGGAGTGTGAGTGTGTGTAGAATGTCCATTTCTGTTTGTCTCCACATTGGGCGAGTGCCAATTATTTGTATATGTGTGCATGAGGGTGGGAATGCATGTTTGTGTCTGTGTGTGCCTGTTTGTCTGTGTCTATATGTCAGGTCGGGTCTTAGACTCCACCTCTCTGGACATATCTCAGGCCCCCCCAGGTGTGGGGACCTATCACCCTCACCACACTCCCTGCCAGTGGCTGATGCCCTCAGATGTTGGTGTGTTGCTGGTTCTCAGTGTCCAGGGCTGGGCACTCAGGTATGTACTGGCTCATTCCTGGTGGCCGCTTGGCAGGGCCTGCCACTCATGGCTCGGTCGCGCCCCTTCCGGCGGGTGGGGTGCCCTTGGACCTCGGGTCCAGGGCTCGAGTCGTTCTGGCGTGGCTGGCTGCCGGCGGAGCTTGCGGGCACGTCACTGCAGCCCCCTGTGGCTTCCGCACCCGGGCTGCTGGGTGACCCCACATCTGGGGCTTTCCTCAGCTCTTTCCAGGAGGGTGGCGCGGTTGCCCCTCCTTGGACTCTCGCGCTCTTGGGGGCCTCTAGATATTTGGGGCCTGGATCTCCTCCATGCCTGCTTCATGTCCTGGGGGACAGGGCTATGGCTCCTCACACCCTTTAGCAGATCGTTACATAGAGGAACATTTTGAATACATGCAGACTCACACACACAGATGTGCACACAGGTGTACACACGGGTGCTCATAGACACAAACTATATCTTTCTTGGCTGCAACCTAAAAGCGTGTTGTGCACTGGGGGTCTTGCGTGCTGCACAATAACATTCAATATATAGTAGTGGTAGGATTTGTGGTGTGTTTTGGTGCAAGAAATAGTGAGCCAATGTGTAACATAATGACAGACGTAGAGTCAGTGAGGAGGAGAGCAAGTTCAGCCTATTCCAAAATAAAAACCATAAATACACATGTTCAATCGACCACAATCGTAGACAAGGGAATTGACACAGGGGGAAGTGGACACACAAAGAGTGACAGAAAATAAAACACATGATGAAGGACTACAAAATAAGACGGGAAGTACAGAATAGAGAGAAACAGACTAGACACACAGACAGAAAGGGAAACAAATGGAGAAGAGACAGACTACATACAGGGAAATGTCTAAAAAAATAGACAAGGAACTAAGAACTACAAATATGAATAACTATACTAGGATGCACTGGAAAATACTAATAAACAAATCATAAACATACAAAAACACCCAAACTAGGGAAAAAAAATCAGAAACCATGACAATGAGAGAAGGCTGATTCAAAACATCAGTCAGTGTAATCCCAGTGCCCATATGAAGACAGATTAAATGGGAGGGTTAAATGAGAAAGAGTATCTGTTTTGAAGTCAGTACCAAATCAAAAATACAGATTCATCTGCTCTGGTGACCTCTTGGGAAAAAAGAGAAAAAATATTAAGTGCATAAATCTCAGTCATTATCTGTTTCAAAGTATGATCAGTGACTAACAACTTGTAATTATTAACCAATAAGCGTGTAGTTTACCAGTTACCCTCCCACCACCACCACCACCACAGTTGGTGACATCACAGCAATATTTTATACTGTTTGTGATCTATTATGTTTGAATTTTGAACACAATAATAAGGGTTTACCTGCACAGAGAACACCAGCATCATATTCATGCCCGCACGTTGCTCTTGTAAAACCTTTGACTGAGCATTGCTGAAGAGATGTCACACTGTCGAAACATGAATTGCTAGCCTCCACCACTGAACCACTGCCACGGCCAAAAAAAGCACCACCATGAACTTTCATGGCACGTCCACACTGCACCGACTCACACACCACTCCAGCTTTACTTAGAGTCCAGTCTGCATCACATACTGCGTGCCACTGTTCGCCATGACGAACCTCCACTCTTCCAGAGCACTCATCATTACTGTTAACCAAGCGGACTGCCAAGCTCCCTGTGAAGGCAAATAAATAGCGTATGTAGCCACAGGTATGGAAGAATGACCAACAAACAACTGTGACGTATTTAGGTATATTGTACACTACTTGAATTCAGACAGTATATTTAAAAATAAGACAATATGAAGAACATTTTAGCAGAAATTTCCATACTTCATTCATAACAGATTATAGAAAACATGTCAGAAGTTTAAATTGAGAAAATGTACAACTTTAAGAAAAATATTAGCTTATTTTGATTTTTATGGCAACATGTTAAAAGAAACTTGGAAAAGGTTTGTTTTCCACCATGTTTACCATTCTGTAGCATCCTCCCTTCTCTTAACAACAATTGGTGAATTGTCTGAATTGCAAGCCGGTCATTTCAATAATCGCCATGCTGTTGTAATTAAGCTTATTGGTAAGTTAAATAAGTAGGATCTATGGTCTCACATCTGTCTGCTCCCAGGTGCTGCCAGCTAAATCTAAGCTTCACATCACTCCCACTTTTCCATGCTGTCAAGCTGTTCGTGACATAACTAGTCTAGTCAGATCACCTTCTCCCCAGCCTTCTCGAGACCAATCAGCATTTATGCCACATACTTTAAATCTCACTGCACCTCTCCTTTGCAGTCTCCTTCTTGCAATCATTTCCATGTCTTTTTCACGTTCATGCTATTAGATGCTCTCATGTTGATGCATGCTCAATAATCCAGGTAAGTAAATGCCAAAAGGTTGATTCTGTTCATCTGTATGTGGCATTTTCAGTGGGAAAAACATTTTGTCACTCATTGAAGGGGCTTCTTCAGTCTCAGCTGACTGGAGATTTCCCCAACCTTATAAACAGTACATCTGCACAATGACTGAAACTAGC
The DNA here is from genome assembly GCF_001858045.2 of Oreochromis niloticus. Lineage (NCBI taxonomy): Eukaryota > Metazoa > Chordata > Actinopteri > Cichliformes > Cichlidae > Oreochromis > Oreochromis niloticus. Next base: position 8,332,097 of record NC_031980.2, read on the forward strand.
CAACTGAAAGAACAATGGGTTGTGAGGTCAGTTCCTTGATCATTAGTATGCTAATTGTCATGACCATTAATCAACAACCGCTGATCAAAGACCGTTGATCACTGATCAAAGTCCATTGATCAGAGACCATGAGTACCATTCACAGAGAGGTGGGTAATGGCTGCAATCATAGCATTGTAAGATGGTGAAAGATGTACCCTTAGGTCTTCTTGACGCCCCGCTCAAACCAGAGTTCCTAATGCTAATAATTAAATCCCTCAACCTTTTCTATTAGTCTAACAAGCATCCGCGACTGGCAATTGTCTGCTTACTGATTCTCTACTAGCCAAATTCAGGCTTTTCACTCATCTTAAGCCATCTCAAATTTTCTCCTCTCAGATCAGAAATCAATTTGTGCACCTTTTCTGGGCACTTTAGGCATCCTAGAGAATAAAATCCTGCTGAAATTTCCAGGCTCCTCATCATTTAAACATTAGCTTCCTCCCCTGTTTGGCCATCTAAATCTCTTTCGTCAAGTCATTTTGCCTTCTTTCAAGTCATGCGCATTTACTTTAGATTATTTATCCTGGCTCTCCATGCATTTCTACTACTTTCTGTCATTTTATTATTTTTTTCATGGATTGGTAATAGCATTGGTAATAGTTATTAGGAGAAGTCCTCCTGAGTTTCTGCTGTTTCCTGTCCATCACAGGAATGATTCAACCATACTTCTTATAAGGTCAAATTGGCAATACGTGAATCCCTATATTCATGCCATTATAGGACCATCTCCCTTGGCTGCTGCTCTAATGGAGGGTCCTGTTGCTCTAAAACCTGTATACACATTTCACCATTTTTGATCTACTTCCAGATGTGCCAGTTTCATAGGCATTCATGCCTTCATGCATTCATATTGATACTGACGCTCATTCCATAATGAACTAAACAGGGTGCAGTTTGTTTTCCCATAGAAATTGAACTAAATGCTGATAACAAATCCCTCACATCTTTATTTTGGAGGATGCAGATTCCATGTTTTCCAAAAAGAATTTCAGATTTGGTATATTTTAGGTTCTATTGTGAATCAAATATGGGCTTATGAGATGTCCAAATCATTACATTCTGTTTTTGTTTATATTTTACATAGAATAAAAACTTTTCAGTTGGGTTTCCATGTTTTTCTTACCTGTGCAGAAAACACCAGCCACAGCAGTGTTGTTGCAATGATATGGTTCTTTTGGACACTGAGTCAATGTAGACTCTCTTCCATTGCAATTAATTTGATCAGTCCAGGTCTGTCCTGTATCACGGTCAAGCTGAATAAGCTTATGAGGCCTCCCACAGTCCAACTGTCTGCACACCACTGTTGCATCATTCATGTCCCAGGATTCAGCACACACGCTCCCCCACCGGCCTTCATCAAAATACTCTACTCTTCCATCACAACGAGTGGATCCACCGGTTAATCTCACATTACCTGGAAATCATAGTTGTTATATTAGTGTAACAAATACTATTATATTATATTACTGTACATCAAATCTCTTGTTTTGTTAATTACATTAATTTGTCTTTTTTTATCTATAGGGACACACAGACTGTCATGGTCCTGGGTCAATGTACCCAGGGTTTGGAGTTTTCTTGTGTTTTTGTCATTTTATATTATGTTGAAGTCCACTTTGTTGGTCTTAAGTTTATTATAGTACCTAGGTTGTTCTGTTTAGCTTTTGTTTATTAGATTCCCCCGTGTGTCTTTGCCCTCCAGGTCTCCCTCTGGGTGCCTGTGTATTTCATATTTCTTAGTCCAGTATGATTATACCATTTAGTTTATTCTGTATTTCTAGTCTTGTTCTTGCCTTTGTGTTTCCTCCCCTGTTAGGTCAGCCTTGTCTTCATGTGCATCTGTGTGTTCCTCTAGTCAGTCTGCATCCCTGGGTACCTCCTGTTTTACATTGGTAGTCTCTCATCTAGTCTTTGCCGTGTTTCCGTCTTGAATTTAGTGTCTGCATCTTCCTCTGCTCATCGTCGCGTTTTCCCTCATTCCATACTGTGTGTTCTGTTTGCCAAGCCTGCCTTCCTGCCTAGTTGATTCCCAGTTTAGTTTATTGTTGGTGTTCCTTGTTCAGCAATAAAGCTGTTTGTGATTTTATGATTCACATCCTGAGGTCTGCATTTGGGTCCTCCCTTCCTGCCTGCCACACCCAGTTTATGACAGAAGATCGTGACCACACTATGGACCCAGCAGACTTAATGTTCGGGAGTTTTGAGGAGTATGTGCACCAAATCATCTTTCTGTGGGGACGGTGGATCATTCCGACCCGCGAGGGAGAGAAGGAGGAGTGCCAGCAAGAGGTCCGTAGCCTGGTACATTCCTGGCCCCAGCCAACCTCGTTATAGGACTTGCCGCTAGTTTCAATCCTCCATCCCTCCAAAGGGAGGATCCCACTGTCAACGTCTCTGCCTCGACATCACGGTCCACCTCACCCTCCCCGACACAGACATTCTGCACACCAGGGTTTTCGCTGGTCGGCCCGTCGGAGGCTCATAAAGCTGGCGCCCTGGCAACTTGTGCACGGTTCCCAGGAAGAAGCAGTGTTCACGTGGTTCCAAGTCTCAGCCAAAGATAATTTTTTCTTTTGAGCCTCCACTTCCTGTGAGTAACACTGTCTCATCGTTGAACACTAGTCTTAAGTCAGCATGCCTACAGACTCCAGCTCATATATCGGTGGGAGCAATTGAGACTGTGAATTTTTCATCTGATGCTGACTTAAAGGGGATTAAGGAGGCTGTTACTCTCCCTCGTGACTGTTCACTTTTCTGAGCAAAATAATTCAGAGACTGATAGCTACATTGTCTCTTCCCTGGACTGTATTGCTCCTAGTTCAGAGCCTGCTAGTCATTATACTCCTCCTAGTGACTGTTTTGTAACTCTACCTCTTCTGTCATCTGAAGTGTCTGGTGTTGCTCAGCCAGCTTCTCAATTAGTGACTACTTATTTGGTCTCTCAACAAGCTAATGTTAAGAGCACTAGGGAGACAACCTCAACCTCTATGTCAGCCAAGAGGCTGGGTTTGAACACTGCAGAGCTGGCTGAACAAGTTTTCTGTTCCACGTTCATCTGTCCATGCTTTTAAGCCAGTAATCCTGAAAATTGACAGTGTTACCCCACCAGAGCTGCCTGAAACAGCGTTGTGCACACCTGGGTTGAACAGTGCTGGACAGTTTGTAAAATCTGCACCGGTACAATTTTGTGCCTGTCCTGGAAACCAGTGAGGTTTGCGTCTCAGGGCTCACTAATGTGCCAGGTAATGACTGTACTCTTGTGCCTATCAAGCATAAAACTGTGACTGACACACAACCAGACTGCAAAGTACTAATTACCACCAGTAGTGGTAATTCTAAAGACCCTCCTGTAGCAACGATGGTTAAGGTAGCCAAGGAGGCTTATAGCCATGAGCAGGCCACCTCAAAGAGTAAGTTCAGCTTTCCTGAGCTAACCTCTCCCAAGACTGCTAGTTCTAACCTGGAGAGCTTAAGAACAGCAGATTTTCTAAGTCCAACCAGCTAGGGCTGGGCCATATCATACCGTTCACAGTAATACCGGTATAATGTTGGGCAACGATAAGAAAATGAAATATCGCGATAGAATATGGGTAAAACGCACATGCCCAGTGCCATTGTTTTCATACGCACATGGTGCAAAAAGCATGGCGGCGACAGAGAATGAGAAGGGCGAAAGCGGATCGTTGAATGAAACGGATGAACCAGATTTGGTTTGTAAAAATGCTGCAACTTCAGTGGTGTGGCACTGGTTTAGCTTTCATCCCTCAGATACCCAACAAAGCACTATTTTTGATAGAGCATGCTAGCGGGCCTTCGTTATTACCGTGTTTTTTTGAAAATACGGCACACTTAAAATCAATCCTTTGATTTTTCTGAAAATCGACAGTGCCCCTTATAATCCCGTGCGCCTTATGTATGAATTCTGGTTGTGTTTACTGACCTCGAAACGATTTTATGTGGTACACGGCGCTCGAAAATCTGTCAAATGTTTTAGTACGACTTTGCTAAGCTACGAACCCGCACCGCTTGATGGATTGTCGGAGCATTACAGCTATCGTAGGCAGGAGCCTTGTGAAGTGATACATACTGTGCTTCAACATAATATTACCGTATTGTGTGTGTATAACCTCTTTTTAAGTTTTGTGGATATTAGACATGGTTATGTCGGCCAATTTCCACTGGAAATGCCTTTTGGTTAAACTGTCAGAAAGGAATTTGCATTTGCACTGTTACATTTTTATATAACTTTAATGCACATAAAAACAGCTGCTTGTTTAAGTGAAAATACATTGATGGGTTTTTTTTTTTGCACAAATAAAGTTGTGGAGTTGTAAAGTATTTTGTCTAGTGTCAATTATATCGTCAGTTATATCATTATCACAAATTTTCAAATGTATATCATGATAAATATTTTTGGTCATATTGTAACAACCCTTTTGGGTTATAGCACCACTAGGGGGGGTTGCCCTACTATTGTAGTAGTTGTGGGAGTCTCCTAGTATGTGTGTGTTGTTAGCGGCATCCATTTTCATGCTGCTCATGTTCCTTCTCTCTAAGAAACCTTACTGTTGTAACGGCCTGGCGCCTGCGACTACCGATCCCCGCACATGTATGTACGGACAGAGCAGAGCCGTGGAGACCTGGCTTGTATGGTCTTATGTTGCTGACACCAAATAAAGGTCTGTTATTGGATTTAACCGACTGGCTTCGGGTATTTCAGCTAACCTCCACACCACATGCCTGCTGGACCTGCTAGCCGCTCCCGCCTCGCCAGACTGCTGTTACAAAGTGGCGCCCGAACATTGTTCTCTGGATCTTCATCGTCATCTGGACCGACAGACGGTGGGCTCGGATATTTTTCCCGTGTTTTTCAACGATCGACACTTCGGCTGAGGTGGCGTGTTTTTTTTCTCTTCGTCTGGCTGCATTGGCCGGGCCAATAGGACGCCGTGAAGGAGCCGACTCCCCGCGATTTCAACTATTTACAGGCACGGAAGAGCACCGACTCATCGCTTGACACGCTCGCCCGCTGAAGGAGTGTACTCCGTGAGTAACTGTACGGTCCGTCGGACCACCAACGCAGTGCTATTGGACCGTTACGACATCGGCGGCGCTAAAGCTAAGGCTAACGCTACAGTGACCTTGACTCAGTGTTCATTCAGAGGGACGTGTTGTCTTGTGTGAAACATTGAAGCATCAGAGTGTGCATGGACGCTCTCTGTCTGACTGATATTAACGCTTAGGTACTGTGTGTGAACGCTCTTTCACTTCGCTATAACTTTTGTGAGAGAGAGTTGTTTCCACACTTAAAATGGCGTCCCGCGCAGACACGGGGAGTGAGGAAGATGGCTGTGACCCGGATGCTGAGGCGCATGGCCTGACGAAGTACATCTTCCCTCACTCTACGCCTCTTGACCTCAACCTTGAAGTGGGAAACTTGGAAGGAGAGGTCGGGAAGCCACGAATTTGCTTACAGGATTCACTGGAGCTACAAAGGAGCCTGATGGAGCGTTTGGATCATGGAGCTAGGGGAGAGCCGGGAGAGCGGCCATCTTCCCAACAAACCCCGCCGGTGCCCCGTAATGACCGCTTGTTGGACGGGTACCAGGTGGACTAACCGTTATCATACGGACAAACTTGAGGTTGACTGAGGGTTAGTTTCATGCAAGATGTATGTAATGTAATTATTCTGTTTATAAGGGATGATTACTTGTTCTGTTCCGCTGAACCCTCATCATCGCGGCCCGTGAGAGGCTTTTGGTTTGGTTTTCTATCGTACTGATTTAAGCGACGGCATGTGTTGTATTTTTGTCTATTTTTCCCTTGTCTAGGACCATCTCCAGAGGATGACTAGCCAGTAACACTGCATGTTCTGTATTGTTTGCTTCAATCACTCATTTTGTTTATTGACTGTACCGAGGCTGGGAGGGTGTTTAACACTTCCTCCATAGCCTGCTTACTACCTAAAGTAGCTTTGTAGAGTGAAAAGGGGTAGCGGGAGGAGGGTCACCTGGGGTCCGGCTGAGGACAGCCTTCTAATTGCTTCAAAGACTAATTTTGTTTATTGATTGTATTGTCTGTATCAATGCTGTAAGGCCAGGGTGTATAACACTTCCTCCATAGCCTGCTTACTACCTAAAGTAGCTTTGTAGAGTGAAAAGGGGTAGCAGGAGGAGGGTCACCTGAGGTCCGGCTGAGGACAGCCTTCTAATTGCCGGCGAGCACTAATTTTGGTTATTGATTGTATTGACTGTACCGATGCTGTATAACAATTCCTCCACAGCCTGCTTACTACCTTAAGTAGCTATGTATAGTGAAAGGGGGTAGCGGGAGGAGGGTTGCCTGGGTCCGGCTGAGGACAGCCTTCTAATTGCCGGGGGGGTGATGTAACAACCCTTTTGGGTTATAGCACCACTAGGGGGGGTTGCCCTACTATTGTAGTAGTTGTGGGAGTCTCCTAGTGTGTGTGTGTTTTTAGCGGCATCCATTTTCATTAGGGCTGCCACGATTAGTCGACTAGTCACGATTACGTCGACTATTAAAATCGTCGACGACTAATTTAATAGTCGACGCGTCGTTTGAAGCTTTGTAAGATCCCAAAAGACGCAGGAGTAAGTAGTAGGATTTAAGAGTGTAATGACGGACTGAAACAGAAGATGGCAGCACTGCATGTACAAGGATGCCAGCTGCCTTTAAACCCCGAAGAAGAAGAAGCTGTGTCCCAGAATTCATAGCGCGGCCCTGCTCAATTTTCAACAATGGCGGCAGCTAGTTAGTTTTAATATCACTCTTATTATTCTTTCTGGGTCACAAAATAAACGTTTAACATATTTTCAGGCGAGAATATAGCTGTGTAAACCTCAAATATCTGCTCAGTTTATCAAGACATCACATATTTTCAAAAGTGCTCCGACGTTTTCGGAAACGTCTGTTACCCACCAGCTCGATAGCTAGCCGGGGTTAACGGCTCACTAGAGCCGGTGAGAACACCGGACTCCCGGCAAATCGTTTTCAAACCCACCGCCGTCTGTCGCTACTCAGGTTAAACATGATATATTAGTCACTTAGGTAACTTAAAAATGATATTGTTTGGCTTTTTTTAGTATTTTATTTGTTCCTGAGTAAATCGGGTTGGCTGAGATTAAAGTTCTAGTTTTTACACAGCTGAATAAACGTCAAGCAGACAACTGATTATCAGAAGTGTGAGATGCTCGAGAATATACTCCGGTGTCCTGTTATATTTTAGATAGCAAGGAGCAGACGGCTGCGTTTATTAAACTCCACCAAACAAACTACAAATGTCATTAAAATTTAATAAACTATCATCTTGTCTTTAATTTTAGTTAGCACATACCTTAAACACTTAAAGCTGTAAGCTAATGATAGTTATTTAAGAGCAGATGCATGCTGGTGAAATAAGCTGTACGTTTTACATCCAGTGGATGCATGATGTGATTAGTCGACTAATCGCAAAAATAATCGGTGACTAGTCGACTATCAAAATAATCGTTTGTGGCAGCCCTAATTTTCATGCTGCTCATGTTCCTTCTCTCTAAGAAACCTTACTGTTGTAACGGCCTGGCGCCTGCGACTACCGATCCCCGCACATGTATGTACGGACAGAGCAGAGCCGTGGAGACCTGGCTTGTATGGTCTTATGTTGCTGACACCAAATAAAGGTCTGTTATTGGATTTAACCGACTGGCTTCGGGTATTTCAGCTAACCTCCACACCACATGCCTGCTGGACCTGCTAGCCGCTCCCGCCTCGCCAGACTGCTGTTACAATATCGCCTTGCTCTACAACCAGCCCTAAATCTATATTTTGTGAGACTGTGTTTGGCACCATTAACCTTGTTTTGCCAGTGACTGTGACTCTGCCTGGGCCTAACCCGGAGACTGAGCTGGACGTCCGAGGTTACTCTGGACCAATGTTCTCTCTAATTTTTCATGTGTCTGAGCGAACACACAAACTCCCTGAGTGGACACTTGGACCACTGTGAGGAACAGCAGACGTGTGCACTGTGGTCACGCCAGCATCGAATCCATCCAAGTTACATGGTTTATTAAAATAATCAAATTACAGCATTTACGTTTATGTTAGACTACTTTTAATTAACTGCTTTAGCCTACTTACAATTAGGGATGGGTATCGTTTAGGTTTTATGCGATACCGGTGCCAAACCGGTACTTTTGAAACGGTGCCGGTGCTTAAACGGTGCTCAAACCGGTGCTTAAAGAATGGAGAACACAAAATTGGTCCAAAAACCTCTCATGTTTAACTGTTTTTTTGTAAAAAGATAACAATGTTAGCCTTTTCTGCAGCTATAGGGCATATATGGGATCACTCTTGGCTGGAAGCAGTGCTTAAACAATGGAAAAAACACAAACTTTGTCAAAAAACCTCTCATGTTTAACTGTTTTCCACTTTTTCTTTGGTCATTTTAGCCTTTTTGGCCAGGGTGAAGGGAGTATCTGCCATCAAACAAGAAGACAGCCGCATGTAACTACGACGGTGTTTGCTAGTTCACCTTACATGCATTAATGTAATAACGTGGTTAGCGTACTCAACGTTAATTACACACGAACAACATGAAGCTACTCACACAGAGGAGAACGGCTGCTGCTGCCATCATCATCCGTCATCATTTCTGCTACGCTGGCAGGGCTAGGGGCCAGGACTCTCCTCTTTGGGTTTTTGGGGGATGTTGCTAACTCCGGGTCCGATAACAGGCACCACAACCGCAGTGGATGTGCACGGTGTGAGGTCTCGCAGCAAGCTATCAAACACGGCGCATTTCTCGGCTTTAAAAAAAACCCCCGCTATGCGTCGCCAGGTGTTTCATCAGATTTGAGGTGTTACCTCCTTTGACAGTATCACAGTATCACATTAAAGCACTTGTTGCAGGCTGCTGAGTTTGCATCTGTTGCTGCGAAGTACAGCCAGACTTTTGACCGCTTTGCCTTGGGCATTTTTAATCTGTAGCTCTGCTCTAAAAGAACGTACGTACCTGGCCCCGCCTACTATCCTTGGAAACGTAAAATGATTGGCTAGAATTGGCTCAGGAAAAAAAAGCACCGAAATAAAGCACCGAAATGTGCGCTGCTTTTCGGTCTGGTTACTACCGTTTATATCAGAACCGGTCCCATCATGGCACCGGACACCGGTACCCATCCCTACTTACAATGAAAATTTAAAAAAAAATCTTGTTCATGACCTGTGTAGTATGTTAACACTATTGGAAGTAAAAAATAACTTGAACTCCATGGGCTCAAAATGTGGTCATAAATATTTTGTACTTGTAAATCAGGATTTGTATGTGTAAAAAGAATTTGTGTGTGTGTAAAAAAGATTTGTATGTGTAAAAAGAATTTGTGTGTGCGTAAAAAAGATTTGTATGTGTAAAAAAGATTTGTGTGTGCGTAAAAAAAGATTTGTATGTGGACTTAGCCAAAAAAAGTGACCCAAAATTGGCACTCTGGTGGAGTTACTTTGTGTGTGTGTTTATAAGTAGTTTTAAACCTTGTGATCCACAAAAGTCAGTGTGGGAGCAGCGGCTTTGCTCATGCGCAATTCATTTGCCGTTTGGACGCATAGGTGTGAACATCTCATGCCCTAATAGCAGCTGGGGGAGGACTATCCTCCGCCCGTGAGCGCTTTGGCATGGGTGAGGTGCCCATGGCAGCACCGCTACTTGTTGAGAGTAAGAGCGATACGCGTTTTCACGTCAAAACATCGTCATAAATAAGTTTCCAATAATACCAGAAAAAGTCGCCAGATTTGTCGCTAGTCGCTTTTTAGAAAAAAAAGTCGCTAAGGGGTCTGAAAACTCGCTAAATATAGCGACAAAGTCGCTAAGTTGGCAACACTGCCTGGGATCTCACTGCGTCACCCCTCCTCTGCAGCCGGCCAGAGACCACACCCACGCCACACATCCCCACCGCCCGACTGAGGCCGGGCCCCATCCGGCTGAACCTACTCCCCACCCCGCGAGCGGGAGAGGAAATCGGCCATGACCATCTGCGCGCCCGGCCTATGGATCACATTGAACTTAAAGGGCTGCAGAGCCAGATACCACCGAGTGATCCGGGCGTTGGCATCCTTCATGCAGTGGAGCCACTGCAGCGGGGCATGGTCTGAGCAGAGGGTGAATGGGCGTTCCAGGAGGTAGTAGCGAAGGGAGTCGACCGCCCACCGGATCGCCAGACACTCCTTCTCCACGGTACTATACCGTGACTCGCGGTCCGTTAGCTTCCGGCTGATGTAGACGACCAGCCGGTCGGCTCCCCCTACCTGCTGGGACAAAATGGCCCCCAGCCCTCTGTTCGAGGCGCCAGTCTGCAGACAAAAAGGGAGGGAGAAATCGAGTGGGAAACAGGGGGGCATACTACCGGAGGCAGTATGCCCCCTGCCGAGTCAGTGTTGGACGACCCCGCGTCACCAATGAACGCCGCACAGACATTACACGCGTCTACCAGCCACGATCGCATCCCCGCATACTGCCCCAATAAAGTATGGAACCCCGGCCAATCTGTGCCCAAAATTAGGGGATGTGACAGGCGCAGGCTAACCGCTGCCTTCACTCTATGCTTTTTGCCCTTAAATTTCAACACCAGCGACACCACGGGATATCGGCGAATGTCCCCGTACACACATTTAACCTTCACCCAGTCAGCCTCCAACAACGCCCTGGGGTGAACCAAACTTTGGTGGACCAGGGTCTGCGTGCAGCCCGTGTCCATCAAAGCATGGCGAATACCCCCTTGACACCTTACCGGTACGCGGTACGTCCCTCCCGGACCGGGGGCAGGCGCTGGAGCGCCGGCAACATGGAACACCTGCCCCACCTCCATGAGCAGACAACCCCGGCACAGGTGCCCCGGCAGCCCACACTTCCAGCAGTCTGGCCCGGCGTCTGTGCGGGTCCCCATGGCTCCGGGGCAACCTTCCGGCTGGAAGCAGCGGCCGGAACGGGTTCCTGGGGCTCCACCCCACTGCCTGCTCCGTTCCAACAGGGCCGCCGTCCCTCCTCTATGTCGCTGCCACCGGTGGCCTGGGCGGTGGCCACTCCGCCGCAGCTCCTCTCGGCTGGGTCCCGGGTTGGCCGCCAGATGGTCCTCCGCCAGCGTAATCGCCACCGTCAGATCTGCCGGGCAGTGGCAGCGGACCCAATGAGCCGTTGCCTCCGGCAGGCTCCCCACGAATTGCTTGAGGACGACCAGGTTGAGCAGCCGAGCCTCCCCAGCCAAGGGGCCCGGTCGCAGCCACCTCGCCGCCGCAACCTCCAGCTGCTGAGCCCATGCAAACGGCCGCTCCCCTTCCGTCATCCTACTGGCTCGGAATTGACGGCGGCAATCCTCCGGGGAGAGGTCCAAAAGGTCCAGTATCGCCCGACACACATCCTCGAATACCCCCCGCGAACAGGCGGGGCAAGCTCAGCGCCGCCGTCTGAGCCTCGCCCGACAGAAGCGGCAGCAGCCGGGCAGCCCATTCCTCCTCCGGCCAGCGGCAGGCCACCACTGCGGCCTGGAAAGCCTCAATAAACACCAGCGGGTCCTCCCCTCCCTCATCTTGTGCAATGTCACTGCCAGCGGAGGGGGGGCACCGGCGCGGCCGCATTCCCCAGCAGCTGCTCCAGAGCCACAGTCTGCTGCTCCGATTGCTGGCGAAGCAACGCCAACTGTTGGTCTTGCGTGGCTGCCTGTCGAGCCGCCATCGCCGCCATGTCCATTATCATTTGGCCCAAGATCTGCAGCGGTTGGGCGGGCGGCTGAGCGGGCAGCTGAGCCGCCAGGGGAGCAGGTGGAGCGGGCTGGGAATCGGACATCGCACCAGGGTTTCGGCACCAGTGTAACGTTTGCCCCGTTAATCATAGGCAGGACACAAACGTACTGACAGCACTACTTTATTTTCAACTGTGATTATACTGTGGTTTTTGTTATACTGGGACACAGACACTCCCGCTCTGCTGTCACGTCCGCTCTCTCCCCCTCCGACTGTCATTGTGAACATATAAAGAGACATCATCACACTCACGTCCCAGCACACCTGTTCAACCCCACTCCTGCGCCACCCTGGGAGCTCACTGCGTCACCCCTCCTCTGCGTCCGGCCAGAGACCACACCCACACCACACTGATTAACACTGCAAAACAGAATTGTTAAAGTATTAATTTTAATTTCAATTCAAGTTAAAAAAATTTCTGTGCCCAACGTAGATTTTCTGTGCGCAGAGTCCGTGCCAGCAGTGCCTAATTGTGCACGTGTGCAGCTTAGAGGGAACATTGCTCTGGACCTCGGGAGATTCTCTCTTCTATTGCAGCTGGAGGCTCTGGTGAGCCGTCTCTGCCATCTGCTCCCAAGGCTGCTCAGGCCCGGCTTTCCCCTGCACAAGTACCAGCTCCTCAGTTGAGGGTGGCTAAGGCCCAGCTGGTCCCTGCTTTAGTCCCCAGGCTGGCGGAGGCTCCATTGGTCCCTGCACCCATATCAGCTCCTCGGGTGGTGATGGCGGACAACCTGCCTGTGCTTGCGCCTGTCCCGGTTCTGAGGCGGAGAGCAGCTGTGACCCTACTGACTCCTGCACCTGTTTCAGTTCCTCGGGTGGGAGAGGTAGAGGTCCAGCTAGCTCCTGCTAGTCGGTTCCCTAGGTAAGGGCAGCCAAAAACTAGTTCGTCACTGCATCCGTATCTGTTCCTTGGGTGGGGAAGGCTGGTGTTCGACCAGGCCCAGCACCTGGTTCCTGTTTCCCGGAGGAGAGCACTTCAGAGTGAGTCACCTGCTCAGTCGACGCCTGTTCCCACTGGAGGCTCAGGAGAGCCCGTACATCCATTGCCTGCTCCACCATCTGCGGCTTCCATAACGTCACCTGCAGCGCCACAACATGCTCCACTGCCTGCTGCTGCCCCACCCCCACTGGTGCAACCGTCTGCTCTTTCGCCTGTGGCTGCCACGCCACCATCTGGTCCAGCTCCGTCGCCTGTGGCAGCCACACCACCATCTAGTCCAGCTCCTATGTCTGGTCTTGCACCCACTAAGCCACATCCAGCTTCTTTCCTCACGGTCAGCTTCTGTACCAATTTCACCACAATCCCCAGCGACGTCCACACGGCCGTCCTCCGGACCTGCTCTGTCACCATCCACGTGGCCGGCCTCCGGACCTGTTCTGTCGCCGCAGTCTTCTACACAGTCAGCCTCTAGAACTACTCTGTTTAGGACTATGGGGCTGTCGATCCCCAGGTCGGCCCCCTGAACTGCTCTACTACAACATTAACATTGATATCGAGATTTTTTCTTTCCATTCTCAAATTTTAAATTTGTGAATGAAAAATTAAATTAACTTTAATATTTTGTTTATTAAAAAGGATAAGGCCATGTCTATTATCTGGTGCCTTTTCCCCTTTTTCTTTTAAATTTCATTAAACTTAATGGTGGTGGTTAGTGTAGAAATGCACATATAAAAGGGGACTCCTGTGTTCCCCCATCTATATATCAAAAATCCTACAAAGTAAGTCGGGAAGGAAAAAAAGAATTTAACAGTGTGTTGACAAAGTTTCACTGCTAACTCTACTGGTTCGTGAATACGAGCTCATGACTTAATGTGTGGCTGAGGTCTAAACAGAAACTGTCCCTTTTTTGCTCTTTATTTTATATTTTGTTTAGTAGCAAAAAAATCACCTACTTTTGATTGAGTTCATGTCGACATGCTTAAAACTCAAAGTGGCCTGCAGAATTCTATAATCAGTCTGCTTGAAATTAAGCCTAGATTAATTGATGTAGCCATTTCCATATTTTTTCTCCTTCCGCTTCACAATTTTTCAGTTTTGTTGATAATAAAAGTAGTTAAAGCAAAGGGGTTGTATTACCCTCGCTGGCTGATATTAGTACATTGTCAAAGGAAATAGAATTTAACATTGTAAGTGGTCAATATTTATCTGCTGTCTCACATTAAAGTTGTGTTTGCTAAATGCTGGTAATTTTAATAGTGAAATAACACTGTGACCAGGCATTAAATAATGGCCATATCACATCTGTTCCAACTAGCAGCAAACTGTTCATTTCCAAGTTTCACAACAGTCATTTTGACCTGTTTAAAGAGGGTTTAAACAGGGTTTTATGATATGTAATATTAATTAAGAGCACATCGCTAAGGTGGAAGAAGAAAGTAAAGCTGCGACTTAATTCTTAAAACGTTGGGTCTGCAACACATACAGCCAGCCTGCTTATATTATCGTTATTATCAATTTATTTAGTGACTTTGCTTTATTGACTTCATTGCTTTTAAAGTCACGATACTTGCTTCTTCTCCTTGAGCATGATGTCAGTCATCTTAACATGAACTCATGAGCTATACAATCCAGGCTAAATCTTTTGTGTGCTTATACATCTGTGTGTGCCTTGGCTGGCCAAATCCTAATGACTTGGGTACATGTACGGCCATAGCACAAATATGTGAACATAGTGACACAATTTATAACACGTCTGGTACAAGCACAAGCGTCAACATGTGGTTTTAGTCACCAAAATCATTGGTCTGTTAGCTATGAATATCAACGATGCATTTACTTTTTTTAAACCCTAGTTATTATTTGGCATCAAGTCTTACCTGAGCATACCACAGAGGCATAGGTGGTAAAGTCTCTAAATGTGCACTGTCTGAGAGAGCTCTCTCTATCATTACAGTCGATCTCATATCCTTTCAGATCTCCACCTTGACCAAATGACTCTGAGATCTTGACAGGCTCTCCACAGTTTATCTCTCTGCACACCACTGTAGCTTCATTCATTCCCCAGTTAACATTAAATGCTGGTGACCAGTGTTCACCACGGTGGACCTCCACTATTCCTGAGCACACTTCAGTCCCATTGGTCAGTCGAATGGCTTAAAAACAGAGAAAAGCAATAGTTGGTTGGTGCCATAAACTGTATTAATTGAAATCCATATGATATTCTCACTGCTGTCGTAAATGTTAAAAAAAAGACACTGTATTAAATGAAACATCAATAGTTTTTACCTGAACAAATCACTCCTGCATCTTCACCATGGCCACAGTTATTTTCTCCAAAGGAGCGATGACTGCATTGCCCAAGGGACGTCTCATTACCCAGACAGTTGACATCATCAAGCCAGATCTTTCCTTGGCCTTTACCAAAGAAGGCCTTAGATTTGGCTCTCTGAGCTGTTCCACAGTCCATGGCTCTGCACACCACCTCAGCATCTCTGAAGTCCCATTCATCATCACACACTGTTCCCCATCTGCCTTCATGCAGAATCTCCACTCGACCAGAACATCGGTCAGTGCCGTTCACCAGCCTTATTGGTGGTTTACCTGCGAACACACGTAAAAGCATTATTAATGATTATTTCAATCACTCAATCTTTTTAAAATCAAGCGTTAACACATTTTTAAGGATTACTGTCAAAATGCAGTACGCTGAGAGTCCGACATTATCTGAACTACAACCACAAGAAGTTAATGGCTGTCCCCCTTTTCAGACAATAGCTCATACTGGACTGGTGAAATGTAGATATCCAAAAACTTTAATGTGTGGATAACTTCAGCAACAGGTGTATTTTACCCAAAACAGTCTTTCACTGTAACCAGGAAATTTTGGTGCTAAAGCTCAGATCCATTTTCAGAAGAGAATTTTTACAAAATCAGCTGAGCAGCACTAGTGCTGACACCTAAAGAGGATTCCCAAAATGTAGTTTAACAACACTGTCTGCCTGTATTACTTGGCTAAAACAATCTTAATGCGTAAATATATGCTGCATGGACAAAAATGTTGTGCCACGCCACTTAATGATTGAATCTTGATGTTGCATTTAGACCCACTGTCAGAAATTTATAAAATCAAGCACATAGCCATGCAGTCTACCTTTTTCAAACATTGGTATTATTATTTTCTCACTAAAGAGGTCACTAAATCTGAGCTTGGTAGTATAGAATGCCACCTTTGTGACAAGTTATTTCATGAAATGTCTTCCTCCCTAGATCCATTGTATTGCCAAATACATTCATTCAGAATTATAAAAATGAATATTCCTTTACTGTTGCTTTACTGAGGCATCATACAGTGAAACTGGAGCAGAGCTTACATTTCAAAAGACTAAGATGGATACATTCTTACATGCTTTCACTCAGTAGCGGTTTTAGATACGGGCGACACGGGCGGTTGCCCGGGGCGGCATCGTGATGGGGTTGGCATCACGGGCATCGGCAAAAAAACCCCAAAACAAAACAAAAAATGCTCGTACTCATGCTGCCCCGACGGCAGCCAGTGCATATTGGGAATGGCATAGGCACCGATCGGTTTTTTATCGCCCATTTGCTGGGAGTAAGGGTGCCCTCCGTTTGCGAGGTGCGCCTGCTGCTTGCGGCACAGGGAGGAGAGGGCGGGGCGGCGGGGGATTCTCTGGCTGGCTGGAGCAGCATCTAATAACCAACTCGCAAAATAAAACAAAATAAAAACAAAACAACAAACACGAAAACACCAGACATTATGATACAGACTTATAATTTGCACCGATGTTTTTTCGAAATTCTATACACGAAAACTGAGCGCGAGAGCCCTCGGTGCGCCTGCGCGCTGCTGAAGTCAAAGTAAACTTTGTCATCTCCGCTACATACAGTCCAGTATATAGAGAGACGAGACGACGAGGCTCCAGTTACAGCAGTGCAAATAAACGAACAATAAATATAGTAGAGTAAGAAAATAAATATACACTTTAGGACTCGGGGTAAAGGGATCAATAACAATTTAAAATTTATAATTTACAGTTTGATGATTCAAAGTCTCACACATAACCCGTCGAAAGGGGAGGGAGACCTGCTGCTTCCAAATAGAGCACATTTCATTCATAATGTTGTAAATCCAAGCCCATTATGTATTCATGATTTGAATCCTGGGTTGTGTGAAATCCCAGAAATACACCACGTGCCAGAGGGAGTGTTCGCCCAGGGCGCCAAACAGGCTAGGACCGCCACTGCTTTCACTCTTGCATTCAATTCACAGAATAAAATAGTGAATATAATAAAATTGCAAATATAAAACTACACTGTAAATACACGAGAAATAGTTCTCCTGAAAAAAGTGAAGTATATTGCACTTGTTAGTAGGTAGCAGCAGAAATAAACAATTTTGAGTATTGTACCATGCTCTGGTGTTGCTATGTTGCAGTTTTCTGCAAACACTGTACTGAATATTACACAGAAATATTGCAGGTAGGGGATGGTGAGTAAAGCTCAGAAAGTCAATTGACTGGGCTTACCATTAAGTGTTCTGACGGCCCAGAGAAAAAATAAGCTGTTTCTCAGCCTGGCTATCCTACTTTTTTTAAACACTTCTACCTCCTGCCCGAGGGCATGAGGTTGAATGGGTACTTTCCAGGTAGTATCAGCGGTTGGTGTGTGGATAAAGAGAAGAGAGAACCCAAATGCAGGACCCCCAGGCAGATTGAGGATGTGGACAGTGTTTATTATAAAGACTGGGTGGAAGGACATTAGAAACAAACTGAAACAGAACGTCTGGCTAACTAAACTGAACTGGGAAACATGCATGCAGAATAGACGATGACAGGACCAATAACTGAAGGAAACTGGGGGCTTAAATACATTGGATAATGAGAATGATAATGAGGATGATTAGAACTAACACAATCAGAATCAGAATCAGAATCAGAAAGACTTTATTTATCCCCAAGGGGGCAATTAACATACAACAGAGCAGCATGATGTTGAAGATAAGGACAGGGCATAAACAGGGAATAAGAGTAAGATAATAAATACACAGAATATACAGTATATACACAGTTTTAAAAAATTACACAGTTTTAAAATTAAAGTGACAGAAGGGTGAATAAATAACTGTAAGTGAGTAAAAGTGAGTAAAGTGTCGGCAGTATAAAAAGAGTGTAGTTTATGTTTATGGGTGTGGGAAATAGTCTTATCGGCTGGAGTTAAAAAGCAGAGTGGCTTTGGGGACAAAGGTGGCTCTCCTCCTCTCAGTCCTTCCGGAAATGCAGCGGAGGCATCGCCTAGAGGGGAGCCATTAATGCGGGGTGAAGAATGTGAGAGGGGTAATTGATGATTTTGATAAGATAAGATAAGATAAGATGGCCTTTATTAATCCCACAGGTGGGAAATTTGTTTTGTTACAGCAAAAGTGCAAAGTTATGTAGCAGAAATTAGAAAACACTGGAATGCAATAAAATACAATAAAATAAAATAAAATACTATATACAATAGAATAAAATAGAATAGAATAATATATACAATAGAATAAAATAGAATAGAATAATATATACAATAGAATAAAATAGAAATACAAATGCTATATACAACTGAGTAGGAAAATACAAAAACACAACTTCGTCAGAAGAAGAATTGCACGTATAGCAGTCTTATTGCACATGTGTGGGTTTGTGTGTTTGATCAGCTGCAAAAGTCTTTATTGTAGAGTCTGACAGCAGTGGGGAGGAAAGACCTGCGAAATCTCTCCGTCCCACACCGTGGGTGCCGCAGTCTCCCACTGAAGGAGCTGCTCAGTGCTGTCACAGTCTCATGCATGGGGTGGGAGATGTTGTCCATCAGGGATGACAGCTTAGCCGCCATTCTCCTGTCACTCACCACCTCCACTGGGTCCAGAGGGCATCCTAGAACAGAGCTGGCCCTTCGGATCAGCCTGTTCAGTCTCTTCCTGTCCCCAGCAGAGATGCTGCCCCCCCAGCAGACCACACCATAAAAGATGGCTGAGGCCACCACAGAGTCATAGAAGGTCTTCAGGAGTGGGCCCTCCACTCCAAACGACCTGAGTCTCCGCAGCAGGTACAGCCTGCTCTGCCCTTTCCTGTAGAGGGCGTCTGAGTTATGAGTCCAGTCCAGTTTGTTGTTCAGATGAACACCAAGGTACCTGTAGCTGTCCACAGCCTCGATGTCCATACCTTGGATGTTCAGTGGTTGCAGTGGAGGATGCTTGTGCCTGCGGAAGTCTACCACCAGCTCCTTGGTTTTACTGGCGTTGATCTGGAGGTAGTTCAGCTGGCACCAGTCCACAAAGTCTTGAGTCAGTCCTCTGTACTCCTTGTCGTCCCCATCAGTGATGAGGCCGACTATTGCAGAGTCATCAGAGAACTTCTGCAGGAAGCACTGGGTGGAGTTGTGGGAGAAGTCTGCAGTGTAGATGGTGAAGAGGAACGGAGCCAGAACCGTTCCCTGTGGGACCCCCGTACTGCAGACGACCCTGTCCGACACACAGCCCTGAGTCCTCACATACTGTGGTCGGTCGGTGAGGTAGTCCAAAATCCAGGTAGTGAGGTGATGGTCCACTCCAGAGTTCTCCAGCTTGTCCTTCAGAACCGTGGGAAGAATAGTGTTAAAGGCACTGGAGAAATCAAAGAACGTGATTCTCACAGTGCTCCCAGCGGTTTCCAGGTGAGCGAGGGAACGATGTAGGAGGTGAATGATGGCATCATCCGCTCCAATGCCAGGCTGGTAAGCAAACTGAAGTGGGTCCAGTGAAGAGCTCACAAGGCGCCGAAGCTGAGCCAGGACCAGCCACTCCAGGGTCTTCATCAGGTGGGATGTCAGAGCCACCGGCCTGTAGCTGTTGAGGTCCTTGGGGCGTGAAGTCTTTGGCACTGGAACAACACAGGAAGTTTTCCAGAGCTGTGGGACTCTTCCCAGCCTCAGGCTCAGGTTGAAGAGGTGCTCCATCACACCACACAGTTGGTCCGCGCAGGACCTGACGACCCTCGAGCTGATGCCATCTGGACCCGCTGCCTTCTTGGCTTTAATCCTCTTCAGTTCCCTCCGAACCTGGGTGGTTGAGAGAGACAGGCTGGAGCCTTGTGTTGAGTGTGTATTGGATGTTGTTGTTGGGGGTGGGGAGGAGTGAGCAGGGTGAATAGAGGAGGTGTGAAGTGTCAGAGGTGGAACAGCAGCAGTGGGGGTGGGTGAGTCTGCAGCCGATGTTGGAGACTGCCTCATGGCTGAATCAAATCTGTTGAAGAAATGATTCAGTTCATTTGCCCACCTCACATCCCTCCCAGGCAGAGAGTTCTGATGTTTGTGGCCTGAGATGGTTCTGAGGCCTCTCCAGACTTCACCAACATTGTTTTGCTGAAGCTGGTTCTCCATCTTCTGCCTGTAGCTGTCCTTCCCATTCCTTATCAGTCCCCTCAGCTCTCTCTGCACCCTTTTCAACTCCTCTTTGTCTCTGGATTTGAAGGCCCTCCTCTTCTGCTTGAGGACAGCTTTAATTTCTGAAGTAATCCAGGGTTTGTTGTTGGAGAAACACCGTACAGTCCTGGTAGGTACGGTGTTATCCACACAGAAATTAATATAGTCAGTAATGCATGTAGTAAGGCTGTCGATGTCCTCTCCGTGGTCGTCACAGATCACCTCCCACACAGTGGACTCAAAACAATCCTTAAGAGCCTCCTCGCTCTCCTCCGACCATCTCTGCACTGTGCGGGTGGCTGGTGGCTCCCTGCGCACTAAGGGCTCATACACAGGGACAAGGTGCACCAGGTTGTGATCAGATCTGCCTAGGGGAGGGAGAGGTGATGAACTGTATGCCTCTTCAGCATTGGCATACAGTAAGTCCAGTGTTTTATTGTCTCTGGTTGGGCAGGTCACATACTGGGTGAAGGTGGGCAGTGTGGAGTCCAGTGAGGCATGATTGAAGTCCCCTGATATTATGAGAAGGGCTCTCGGAGATTGTGTTTGCAGTCTGCTGACCACAGAGTGGAGAGAGTCACAGGCTGCATCCGCGTTGGCCGAGGGGGGGACATACGCTGTTATCGCGATAACATGCGAGAATTCCCGGGGTAGGTAGTATGGACGCATGCTAACGGCTAACAGCTCAATGTCTCTGCTGCAGAGTTGTTCTTTCACAGTGATGTGCCCAGGGTTACACCATCTGTCATTCACAAACACTGCCAGTCCCCCTCCTTTCCTCTTACCGCTCTCTCTCGTCCTGTCCGCTCGCAGCATCTGGAATCCTGGTAGTGTCACACTCGTGTCCGGAGTTAGCGGTGTTAGCCACGACTCTGTTAGCATCATGATGCTACATTGCCGGTACTCCCTCTTTGACCAGGTTAGCGACGTTAGCTCATCCATCTTATTGGGCAAAGATCTTACATTTCCAATAATTACAGAAGGAAGAGATGGTCGATAACGTCTCCTTCTCGGGCGACCGCGCTCCTTCCCAGCACGACACCCCCGTCTTTTCTTCCTCAGTTCACTGGGAATGTCGAGTCTGTCTGCCGGCAGTACCGCTGCGGGACGTAGCGCTAACAGCTGATCCTTACTGTAAACAAAGGATCCCTGCTCTGGGTCCCCAGACACGGGTGAAAAAAATAGAAAAAAACTAAGAAAAACAACCAGAACTAGCACAAAACGGTAGAACATGGTTGCAGAGTCTAATTACTAATACGTTAGTTATAAAAATTACTAGAAGAAAAAAGATAAGAAGGAAAGAAACTCAGAATGAGCAGAGCTGCTGTAACAGGCTGCCGCACACAGGGGGCGCCGGAAGAAGAATCATCAGGTTTTCAGCCAACAGGCCTGTCTAAGGGCCTGTTGGCTGAAAACCTGTGCCAGAGTTCTGACAGGCAGGCCAATAATTTTAGAGCACACTGATGCAGTGTGCTGCAGTCTGTTCCTGTTCTGAAGGCTGAGGGAGTGGAACCAGCAGGTGATGGAGAAGGTCATGATGCTTTCCAGGAAGGCATAGTAAAAAGTCATCATGATGGGTGTGCTGACTCCAAAGGAGTTGAGTTTCCTAAGGAGGTATAGCCATTGGTGGCACCTCCTGAGAATCTTTTCTGTGTTGGCAGAAAATTTCAGGAGGTTGTCAAAGATGGTTCCCAGGTATTTGTACTCCTCAACTACCTCCACTGGCTTCCCATGGATGGTGGTGGTGACTGAAGCAGCCAGAACCCTCTGCCTACTGGAGAAGGTCACCACAACCTCTTTGGTTTTGCTCACGTTCAGTTCAAGTTTGGAGCTGTCAAACCACTCTACAAACTCCTGCAGAGTGGGCCCATGGTGTTGTGACGGGCCTGACAGCAGTGACAGGAGAACTGTGTCGTCATCATATTTAACCAGGTGACAGTTGGGCTGTGTGGATTTCCAGTCATCGGTGTAGAGGATGAAGAGCAGGGGGGAGAGCACACAGCCCTGGGGGAGCCAGTGGAGGTGGAACGGGGACCAGAAAGAGAGTTGTTGACCCGAACTTTCTGAGTCGTGTTGGTCAAAAAGTCTTATATCCACAGGATTAGCTGATCATCCAGGTGAAATCGGGAGGAAAGTTTAGTGGCCAGGATATGAAGCTGCAGAGTGTTGAACACTGATGAGAAATCAGCAAACAGAAGTCTGGCGGAGGAGTCAGGGAGTTCCAGATGTTTGTGGATGGAGTCCATGTCATGGTCCTGGGTCGGTGACCCAGCGCTTTAAGTTTATTATTATCCTTTGTCTAGTTTATTCTGATTTTGTATTTGTTCTTAGGGTTTGAGTTGTGTGTTTCTTTCATTCCTACCTGCGTCTCTCCTTTGTGCTCCCTCTGTTGGTCCCTGGTGTTAGTGTTCCCCTGTCTCGTCAGGTTAATCAGGTCCAGCTGTGTCTCCCACCTGTATGTGATTGCCCAGTGTCCCTCTGTGTATTTATAGTGTGTGTGTTTCCCTCAGTTCCTCGTCGCGTCGTCTGTGTTCATCCTCTGTGTCACCCTGCCTACTCTGCATTGCTCCGTTTTCCTCTCCGTGACTCCACTACGTGCTCTCCCTGCTGTCCTCCTCTCGTGTTTCAGGTTTGCCGTTCTATAGCTTAGTTTTCCCAGTTCAGTTTATCCTTAGTTCTGTTGTGCCTTCCCCACCTTGTGTTCTGCCTCCTGTAAATAAATATCCCTGCATCTCTAGTAAGTGTTGCATCTCAGTCCTCCTTTCCTCTCATCACACGGCCACTGCCCCGAGCCGTGACAGTACGACGCGACCACAAGATGGACCCAGCAGCACTTGACCCGTCTAAAGAGCTACGGGAGAACCTCATCGATGCCACTCAAGAGCTCATCGACCTGTGGCTGGAAAGCCAGGATTACAAGTCCCAGCGCGCTATAGAGAGGCGGCTACAGCGTCTGGTGACCGGTCTCCCATGGCTTTTGGGCTCGCTATACCCGTGGGAGCAGGAATTTCTCCTTTTGGATTTAGGACTTCGTTCCCCGCCTGCATTTCCTTCTGAGCAGCCTGATGCGGTGAGTGAGCGGGATGCTTTGGCTCCCCCAGATTCCGGGACTTTATTTTCTGGGGCTATTCAGAGCGGGATGAGAGACAACATGTATAGCTTACCTACCTTCGTGGTAACAGACCCCTCCCAAGTGGGGATCTATAAACATTCTGCAAAACCGAAAGACTGTGTCTCTGCCGCTCCTTCCGAGCCAGGACTTTATCGCCATTCACCGGCCCAGTTTCGTGTTCAGCCGCTAGCTGCACCGCTATTAGCTCCCCCAAGAGCACCATTTCCTGTTGAGCCACCATTTCAGTCAGCCACTCAGCTACCATCGCCACTAGCATCGCTACAACCCATAGGTCAGTTAATGGCTGAGTCACAATTTTCACACTGTTTTTCCACCGCTGTTTCTGAGCAGGGAGACTTACTGTTTCAAAATGGACCTGTTCCTCTAAAGCTGACAACATTAGAGACTGTTACTCGCTCCAGGGCTTCCCCAGAGGCTGGGTTACAACCCTCAGCTAACTCTGGACCCCTGGAGGCCAAGTTGCCAGCTGT
Source organism: Oreochromis niloticus (assembly GCF_001858045.2). NCBI lineage: Eukaryota > Metazoa > Chordata > Actinopteri > Cichliformes > Cichlidae > Oreochromis > Oreochromis niloticus. The sequence continues at coordinate 8,355,918 of NC_031980.2, forward strand.
GGACTGCACCCGGCTGTCACTGCCTGAGCAGGGTCAGGGCTCTGTGCAGCTACAGCCCTTCTCACGTGTACCAGAGGCCCACGAGCCTTCTGGTTTTGTTTTGTGTGTGCCAGGGGCTTCCATGCCTACTGGTTTTGAGCCTGTTTTCGCTGGGGGGACCGAGGAGCCCATCCAGCTACCACCACCGCTTGCAGCTGCATCAGCTCCATCACCGCCTGCACCAGTGGCTGCATCACCGCCTGCTGCAGCAGCAGCGGCAGCTCCATCACCGCCTGCAGCGCCACCGTCTCCGGCTTCCACGCCGCCGCCTGCAGCGCCACCGTCTGCAGCGCCGCCGCCTACAGCGCCACCGTCTCCGGCTTCCACGCCGCCGCCTACAGCGCCACCGTCTCCGGCTTCCACGCCGCCGTCTGCAGCGCCACCGTCTCCGGCTTCCACGCCTCCGTCTGCAGCGCCTCCGTCTGCAGCGCTACCGTCTCCGGCTTCCACGCCGCCGCCTGCAGCGCCTTCGTCTCCGGCTTCCACGCCGCCGCCTGCAGCGCCTTCGTCTCCGGCTTCCACGCCGCCGCCTGCAGCTTCATCCACTCCTGGTCCAGCGTCGGCATCAGCTTCATCCTCGCCAGCTGCAACCTCTTCATCCTTGCCAGCTGCAGTTTTTGCTTCCGCCTCCGTGCCTTCGCTTGGGCCAGCTTCAGAGCCTTCAGCATCACCTGCTTCAGCTTCAGCCTCACCTTCATCCTCGTCTGGCCCAGCCTTCGTGACCGCATCCTCGTCTGGCCCAGCCTTCGTGACCGCATCAGCCTCGCCGGCTGCAGCAGTAGCTTCGGCACCTTCATCAGCCTCACCCATGTCTGCAGCGTCATCATCATCAGCCTCATCCATGCCTGCAGCAGCAGCTTCGGCATCATCATCAGCCTCATCCACGCCTGGTTCAGCCTTCGGGTCTGCGTTCTCGTCTGGTCCAGCCTCCGTGTCGGCGTTCTCGTCTGGCCCAGCCACCTCATCGGCTTCAGCGTCGCCTGCAGAAGCAGCTTCTTTAGCATCCTCACCGGCTGCATCAGCTCCAGTCTCGCCTGGTTCAGCTTCGGCAGCAGCTTCGGCCTCACCCTTCTCCTCGTCCTTGCCTGGTTCTGCTGGCACGCCGCCATCCGGTCCACGTCTGGCACCTTGTTGTCACTGGCCGTTTTCTAGGCTGCTGGATGGTCTTCATCGCCGATGTACGCATCCTCCTGGTCAAGCCTGTGGCCGCCACCGCCTTCCGCATGGCCGGCCTCCGGACTTCTGTCGCCGCCACTGCCTTCCGCGTGGCCGGCCTCCGGACTTCTGTCGCCGCCACTGCCTTTCGCGTGGCCGGCCTCCGGACTTCTGTCGCCGCCACTGCCTTCCGCGTGGCCGGCCTCCGGACTTCTGTGGCCTCCTCCGCCTTCTTCGGGGATGGCCTCCTGAACTGTTTGTGCGCCGACATGGCCTTCTTCATGGCCGGCCTCCTGAACTGTCCCGTCCTGGCCTTCTGTGCTATCGGGCCCCAGGCCGGCCACCTGAACTATGTTTCGGGCTCTGCTCCCCTGTGTGTTTGTGAACCTTTTGTTTGGGACTCTGGGGCCTCCGTTTTGGTCCTGGTCTGGACCCTCCGTCCTGGGCCTCCCACCGCCCGCCCGGGCTTGGTGGTTCTTTTGTGTTTTGGGGCTGTCGGGGGCCAGCCCTTGAGGGGGGGGGGGTACTGTCATGGTCCTGGGTCGGTGACCCAGCGCTTTAAGTTTATTATTATCCTTTGTCTAGTTTATTCTGATTTTGTATTTGTTCTTAGGGTTTGAGTTGTGTGTTTCTTTCATTCCTACCTGCGTCTCTCCTTTGTGCTCCCTCTGTTGGTCCCTGGTGTTAGTGTTCCCCTGTCTCGTCAGGTTAATCAGGTCCAACTGTGTCTCCCACCTGTATGTGATTGCCCAGTGTCCCTCTGTGTATTTATAGTGTGTGTGTTTCCCTCAGTTCCTCGTCGTGTCGTCTGTGTTCATCCTCTGTGTCACCCTGCCTACTCTGCATTGCTCCGTTTTCCTCTCCGTGACTCCACTACGTGCTCTCCCTGCTGTCCTCCTCTCGTGTTTCAGGTTTGCCGTTCTATAGCTTAGTTTTCCCAGTTCAGTTTATCCTTAGTTCTGTTGTGCCTTCCCCACCTTGTGTTCTGCCTCCTGTAAATAAATATCCCTGCATCTCTAGTAAGTGTTGCATCTGAGTCCTCCTTTCCTCTCATCACACGGCCGCTGCCCCGAGCCGTGACAGTCCAAGATGAAGATTTTTGCATCACTGACACCTCTGCGTGCACAGTAACCAAATTGGAGTGGGTCCATCAGGGGGTCAGTTGCTATTACGATGTGATGTTTTATGATCTTCTCCATGGCCTTCATCACCAGGGAGGTGAGGGCCACAGGACGAAGATCATTCAGAGACTTTGGGTTGTTTCTTTTGGGGATGGGATGACTTTGGATTGTTTCCACAACTGGGGGATGGTGTGACTGTCAATTGAGTGTTGAAATAGAGTCTGGAACACACTTCCTAGTTGCCCTGCACAGTGCCTCAGAACTCGACTGCTGATGTTGTCAGGGCCGGGTGAGCTCCTCTCCCTGGTCTTCCTGAGGGCTCTCACCACATCCTCAGTCCTGAAGGTGAGTGCAGAGCTGCCAGGTTTTAGTGAGGATCTGGACTCCTCAAGCTGGGTGATATTATCCAATAAAATAGGAAACGGTTACAAAAAACTAAAAGGTGACAAAGTCCAACTGAAAACACTTGGTCAACAATGTAGGAGCCCTGACAGGATGTTAGTGGTCCATGAGAGGTCCTCTGCTATGTGAGTCCCCAGGAACTTGAAGGTGGACACTTGCTGAACACAGTCCCTGTTAATGTGGAGAGGAACGCATTCCTGCCTGTGCCTGCTGAAGTCAGTGACCATCTCTTTAGTTTTGATGGCGTTGAGCATAAGGTTGTCTTCAGTACACACACAATCATAAGTGTACAGGCCATACAGGAGAGGGCTCAGCACACAGCCTTGGGAGGAGCTCGTGCTGAGGGTCAGGGTGGAGGAGCAGGTAGTGCCCATTATAACTACCTGAGGGTGGTTGGAAAGAAACGAAAATCCCTGATCAAGGAATAAATCGAGGCAGGTGTGTAGGGGTGTGGCAATCTATTTGCCCTGTAAGCAAACTGATAGGAGACCAGGTTCTACGAGAGGCAGGTCTTTCAATGCCGCAGGACAGGCCTTTCAAATGTGTGTGTCTCTGCTGTTTGTGCTTAAAGACCCTTCACCCTGAGGTGCACATCGCTTTGCTGTTCTGCTATGTAATTGTCATGCTATACTCTGTATGTATTTTCTTGTTGTTCATATGAATCAGTGTATTAAACTCTTTTCGAAGAATTATACTTTTCCAGAGGATCTTTCTGAGTGCCTTGATTTTAATTGGATCTAAAAAAAAAAAAAAAAAAAAAAAAAGCTGGATCTCCACATCGTTGGTGTATAAAGGTTATCATGATGGCTTCAAAATTTGCAACTTCAGCCTCCAGTCCTAAAAGTCTGAGGGAAGATGAGTTTCTAAATTGACCTCTATGGACATTTTCATACTAATAGTATTGCTGCAGTCAATGAATTTTGGTAATATTGATTGAAATAATAGTAGTTCTGCAGCATACCTTTTACTACATTTGTCATACATGCAAAAGATTCCCAGTCTGTAAATGGGTGGAGACACAAACTTTGAAGTATGATCAGTGACTAAGACACTTGTAATTATTAACCAATAAGTGTGTAGTTAACCAGTCCCCCCCCCTCCCCCCAAAGGCTCTATAATGGGACGTCACAGAGCAGTTGGTGAAATCACATCACAGCAATACACAATAGTAAAGGTTTACCTGCACAGAGAACACCAGCATCATATTCATGCCCGCAGGTTGCTCTTCTAAAACCTTTGACTGAGCATTGCTGAAGAGATGTCACAGTGTCAAAACATGAATTGCTAGCCTCCATCACTGATCCACTGCCACGGCCAAAAAAAGCAGCACCATGAGCTTTCATGGCACGTCCACACTCCAGCGACTCACACACCACTCCAGCTTTACTTAGAGTCCACTCTCTGTCACATACTGTGTGCCACTGGTCATCATGACGAACCTCCACTCTTCCAGAGCACTCATCATTACTGTTAACCAAGCGGACAGTCAAGCTTTCTGTGAAGGCAAATAAATAATATATGTAGTCACAGGTATGGAAGATTAACCAACAAACAACTGTGACGTAGTTACGTATATTGTACACTATTTGAATTTAAATTGAGAAAATGTACAACTTTAAGAAAAATATTCACTTATTTTGAGTTTTGTGGCAACATGTTCCAAAACAGTTGGAAAAGGTTTGTTTTCCACCAAGTTTACCATTCTGTAGCATCCCCTCTTCTCTTAACAACAGTCTGTAAAGATCTGGGAACTGAGCATACCAGTTTCTAGACTTTTGTAATAGGAATGTTATTCCAATTTTGGATGACATAAGGTTCTACCTACTCAAACGTCCTGAGTCTTCTGTGTAATGTTTTGTGATACTTAAAATGTTTTCACTTGGTTTTCACAGTAGCCCTGCTGTTGTAATGAACTTTATTGATACGTTCAATAAGAAAGATCAATGGTCTCACATCTGTCTGCTCCCAGGTGCTGCCGGCTAAATCTAAGCTTCACATCACTCCCACTTTTCCATGCTGTCAAGCTGTTCGTGACATAACTAGTCTAGTCGGATCACCTTTTCCCCAGCCTTCTCAAGGCCAGTCGGCATTCATGCCACATACTTTAAATCTCACTGCACCTCTCCTTTGCAGTCCCGTTCGTGCAATCGTGTTCATGTCTTTGTCACGTTCACACTATTAGATGCTCTCATCTTGATGCATGCTCAATAATCCAGGTAAGTAAATGCCAAAAGGTTGATTCTGTTCATCTGTATGTGGCATTTTCAGTGGGAAAAACATTTTGTCACTCATTGAAGGGGCTTCTTCAGTCTCAGCTGACTGGAGATTTCCCCAACCTTATAAACAGTACATCTGCACAATGACTGAAACTAGCCAACTGAAAGAACAATGGGTTGTGAGGTCAGTTCCTTGATCATTAGTATGCTAATTGTCATGACCATTAATCAACAACCGCTGATCAAAGACCGTTGATCATTGATCAAAGTCCATTGATCAGAGACCATGAGTACCATTCACAGAGAGGTGGGTAATGGCTGCAATCATAGCATTGTAAGATGGTGAAAGATGTACCCTTAGGTCTTCTTGACGCCCCGCTCAAACCAGAGTTCCTAATGCTAATAATTAAATCCCCCAACCTTTTCTATTAGTCTAACAAGCATCTGCGACTGGCAATTGTCTGCTTACTGATTCTCTACTAGCCAAATTCAGGCTTTTCACTCATCTTAAGCCATCTCAAATTTTCTCCTCTCAGATCAGAAATCAATTTGTGCACCTTTTCTGGGCACTTTAGGCATCCTAGAGAATAAAATCCTGCTGAAATTTCCAGGCTCCTCATCATTTAAACATTAGCTTCCTCCCCTGTTTGGCCATCTAAATCTCTTTCGTCAAGTCATTTTGCCATCTTTCAAGTCATGCGCATTTACTTTAGATTATTTATCCTGGCTCTCCATGCATTTCTACTACTTTCTGTCATTTTATTATTTTTTTCATGGATTGGTAATAGCATTGGTAATAGTTATTAGGAGAAGTCCTCCTGAGTTTCTGCTGTTTCCTGTCCATCACAGGAATGATTCAACCATACTTCTTATAAGGTCAAATTGGCAATACGTGAATCCCTATATTCATGCCATTATAGGACCATCTCCCTTGGCTGCTGCTCTAATGGAGGGTCCTGTTGCTCTAAAACCTGTATACACATTTCACCATTTTTGATCTACTTCCAGATGTGCCAGTTTCATAGGCATTCATGCCTTCATGCATTCATATTGATACTGACGCTCATTCCATAATGAACTAAACAGGGTGCAGTTTGTTTTCCCATAGAAATTGAACTAAATGCTGATAACAAATCCCTCACATCTTTATTTTGGAGGATGCAGATTCCATGTTTTCCAAAAAGAATTTCAGATTTGGTATATTTTAGGTTCTATTGTGAATCAAATATGGGCTTATGAGATGTCCAAATCATTACATTCTGTTTTTATTTATATTTTACATAGAATAAAAACTTTTCAGTTGGGTTTCCATGTTTTTCTTACCTGTGCAGAAAACACCAGCCACAGCAGTGTTGTTGCAATGATATGGTTCTTTTGGACACTGAGTCAATGTAGACTCTCTTCCATTGCAATTAATTTGATCAGTCCAGGTCTGTCCTGTATCACGGTCAAGCTGAATAAGCTTATGAGGCCTCCCACAGTCCAACTGTCTGCACACCACTGTTGCATCATTCATGTCCCAGGATTCAGCACACACACTCCCCCACCGGCCTTCATCAAAATACTCTACTCTTCCATCACAACGAGTGTATCCACCGGTTAATCTCACATTACCTGGAAATCATAGTTGTTATATTAGCGCAACAAATATTATTATATTATATTATTGTACATCAAATCTAACTTGATCCCCACCCCTGTGTGTGGGCTGATTTACATTTTTTTTATTACATTAATTTGTCCTTTTTTTTTTTTATCTATAGGAACACATAAACTGTCATGGTCCTGGGTCAATGTACCCAGTGTTTGGAGTTTTCTTGTGTTTTTGTCATTTTATATTATGTTGAAGTCCACTTTGTTGGTCTTAAGTTTATTATAGTACCTAGGTTGTTCTGTTTAGCTTTTGTTTATTAGATTCCCCCGTGTGTCTTTGCCCTCCGGGTCTCCCTCTGTGTGCCTGTGTATTTCATATTTGCTAATCCAGCATGATTATGCCCTTTAGTTTATTCTGTATTTCTAGTCTTGTTCTTGCCTTTGTGTTTCCTCCCGTTAGGTCAGCCTTGTCTTCATGTGCATCTGTGTGTTCCTCTAGTCAGTCTGCATCCCTGTGTACCTCCTGTTTTACATTGGTAGTCTCTCATCTAGTCTTTGCCGTGTTTCCGTCTTGTATTTAGTATCTGCATCTTCCTCTGGTCGTCATCGCGTTCTCTCTCATTCCATACTGTGTGTTCTGTTTGCCAAGCCTGCCTTCCTGCCTAGTTAATTCCCAGTTTAGGTTATGTTGGTGTTCCTTGTTCAGCAATAAATCTGTTTGTGATTTCATTATTCACATCCTGGGGTCTGCATTTGGGTCCTCCCTTCCTGCCTGCCTCACCCAGTTTATGACAGAAGATCATGACCACACTATGGACCCAGCAGACTTAATGTTCATCTGTCTGCGTTGGCAGTGGATCATTCCAACCCGCGAGGGAGAGAAGGATGAGAAAGAGGTCCGCAGCCTGGTGCGTTCCTCACCCCAGTACGCGGGATTATTGACAACCTCGTTATAGGACTTGCCGCTAGTTTCGATCCTCCATCCCTGCAAAGCGAGGATCCCACCGTCAACGCCGCTGCCTTAACATCAGTGTCCAGCTCACCTGCCCCGACACAGACATTCTGCACACCAGGGGTTCCACTCCTCAGCTCGTCGGAGGCGCATGCAGCCAATCCAAGTCTCAGCCAAAGACAATTTTTTCTTCTGAGCCTGCACTTCCTGTGAGTAACACTGCCTCATCGTTGAACACTAGTCTTAAGTCAGCATGCCTACAGACTCCAGCTCATATATCGGAGGGAGCAATTGAGACTGTGAATTTTTCATCTGATGCTGACTTAAAGAGAGGAGGCTGTTACTCTCCCTCGTGACTGTCCACTTTTCTGAGCACAATAACTCAGAGACTGATAGCTACATTGTCTCTTCCCTGGACTGTATTGCTCCTAGTTCAGAGCCTGCTAGCCATTATACTCCTCCTAGTGACTGTTTTATTTTGTATTAAAAAAAAAGTTTTGTTGATAATAAAAGTAGTTAAAGCAAAGGGGTTGTATTACCCTCGCTGGCTGATATTAGTACATTGTCAAAGGAAATAGAATTTAACATTGTAAGTGGTCAATATTTATCTGCTGTCTCACATTAAAGTTATGTTTGCTAAATGCTGGTAATTTTAATAGCGAAATAACACTGTGACCAGGCATTAAATAATTGCCATATCACATCTGTTCCAACTAGCAGCAAACTGTTCATTTCCAAGTTTCCCAAAAGTCATTTTGACCTGTTTAAAGAAAGGGTTTTATGATATGTAATATTAATTAAGAGCAAATCACTAGTAACATTGAAAAAGGGAAGGTGGAAGAAGAGGGTAAAGCAAGTTCAAGTTCAAAGATGCAACTTAATGCTTATATTATCGTTATTTTTAATTTATTTAGTGACTTTGCTTTATTGACTTCATTGCTTTTAAAGTCACGATACTTGCTTCTTCTCCTTGAGCATGATGTCAATCATCTTAACATGAACTCATGAGATATACAATCCAGGCTAAATCTTTTGTGTGCTTATACATCTGTGTGTGCCTTGGCTGGCCAAATCCTATTGACTTTTTCAGAGTACATGTACGGCCATAGCACAAATATGTGAACATAGTGACACAATTTATAACACGTCTGGTACAAGCACAAGCGTCAAAATGCTTTTGATCAACAAAATCATTGGTCTCTTAGTTATAAATATCAACAATGCATTTATTTTTTTAAACCCTAGTTTTTATTTGACATCAAGTCTTACCTGAGCATACCACAGAGGCTTCTTCAATATGGTCCATGACAGATCTCCTATAGTCTCTAAATGTGCACTGCGTGAGAGAGCTCTCTATACCATTACAGTGGATCTCATATCCTCTCAGATCTCCACCTTGACCAAATGACTCTGAGATCTTGACAGGCTCTCCACAGTTTATCTCTCTGCACACCACTGTGGCTTCATTCATTCCCCAGTTAACATTAAATGCTGGTGACCAGTGTTCACCACGGTGGACCTCCACCCTTCCTGAGCACATGTCAGTCCCATTGGTCAGTCGAATGGCTTAAAAACAGAGAAAAGCAATAGTTAGTTGGTGCCATAAATTGTATTAATTGAAATCCATATGATATTCTCACTGGTGTCATAAATGTTTTTTCTTTAAAAAAAAACACCGTATTAAACGAAACATCAACAGTTTTTACCTGAACAAATCACTCCTGCATCTTCACCATGGCCACAGTTATTTTCTCCAAAGGAGCGATGACTGCATTGCCCAAGGGACGTCTCATTACCCAGACAGTTGACATCATCAAGCCAGATCTTTCCTTGGCCTTTACCAAAGAAGGCACTGGATTTTGCTCTCTGAGGTGGTCCACAGTCCATGGCTCTGCACACCACCTCAGCATCTTTTAAGTCCCATTCATCATCACACACTGTTCCCCAACTGCCTTCATGCAGAATCTCCACTCGACCAGAGCATCGGTTAGTACCATTCACAAGCCTTATTGGTGGTTTACCTTTGGACACACATGAAAGTAATAGCAATGAATATTTCAATCTCTCAATTTTTCAGTGTTAACAGAATTTTAAGGATTATTTTCACCATGCAGTACGCTCAGAAGAGTCCGACATTATCTGAACTACAACCCAAAGTTAATGGCTGTCCCCCTTTTCAGACAATACCTCATACTGGACTGGTCGTATGTAGTTATCCAAGAAACTTTAACATGTGGCTACTTTCAACAGGTGTATTTTAACCCAAAACAGTCTTTCACCAAATGTAACCAGGAAATTTTGGTACTAAAGCTCAGGTTCATTTCCAGACGAAAACTATTACAAAATCAGCTGAGCAGCACTAGTGCTGACACCTAAAGAGGATTCCCAAAATATAGTTTAACAACACTGTCTGCTTGTATTACTTGGCTAAAATAATCTCAGTGTGTAAATATATGCTATGTGGACCAAACTATTATGCCACACCTCTTAATCATTGAATCCTGATGTTTCATTTAATCCCACTGTCACAAATGTATCAAATCAAGCACATAGCCATGCAGTCTGCCTTTTTCAAACATTAGAACTTACATTTTAGAAGACTAGGATACATATATTCTTAAATGCTTTCACTCATGCATTCATTCTACAGAATAAAACAGTGAGCACAATTAAATAGCAAATATAAAGGTATACTGTAAATATACCTGAAATATAGTTCTGCTAATAAAAATGACATTGCACTTGTTGGCTGACGTGTCTTACTACACTAGATACTGGAGCCTCGCCCAGCCCTAGGTGCTGATTGAGAAGACCTGGAAATAGTATTGGGAGAGAGCCATTGCAATCAAAAAGGGACTGCTGGTCAGCTGAGGGCTTCACTGCTTCACTATGGGGAACAATCTCTCAGCGCTATCATTTCTTTAACCAGCATTGGCTGACTGTCGTCATGCCTGGGTGAAGGAAGGTTGGCTCTTGGAGAAAAGAGAATCGCTGTCACAAAGTACTAAACGGTGATAGTGTGAGATTTTCCACACCACACTTCAAATATCCTCCACATTCTCATTAGGTGTACAAAGGCCAGGCACTATGACCCCGTGGGCGAGTCCTGAGGTTAGGTGTTCTGGGTGAGGGTAAAAAATCTCTCCCCTGGCCTTGAAGACCAGTTCTTAGCTCACGGGGAGGGGCCATGGTTGGCTCCACAAAAGGGGGATCATCTCCGCTAACCGATGGGACCTTGCCCACCTTAGTGTAATCAGGATCATCTTTAAGCCTTTTTCTCGGACTCATAAAGTGGAGTATGCCGCCATTCATATTCGAATGTGTCTATTCTCATTGTAGCCTCCTATTCCCTCAGTGAGAAATACAGTGGACAATGAGCTTTCTTCCTCAGGTTGACCTGTGGCTGGCCAAACCAGGTCCAGATTTGGGTTACCATTTGGGGGTGCGGCATATATTTTTTTTTCCATGCACATTCCAGTGCAGTAGGGTGACCTGGCTAATAGCTCTCCTTTCCCTCTCCCTCTGTTACAGTGGATGCTCCTGTGAGAGTCACTCTCCCTGCCCCACCTATAACTAAGAACTCTGTGTTTAATAAAAGTGAGTGCCTTGGAAATTATGGTCTACTGTTTCTGCTTTGGGGTCCAAGTTCTGCACTCAGCTGCACAGCCTTGACAGTCTGCTTGCAGTGGAGATGACAGTGAAGGCGCCAACTTTTCAGGACCACAAAACCAGCTTAACACAATCTCCAACCTGGCTTTTTGGTTAAAAGAGTGGGTAGCTGGAAACAGGAGCTATGCTAACAGCCAGGGACCAAGGTGTTGGATCGGTCCATTCCGGCTGGAATAATGATATACAGTAGACGAGAGCATTCCCCATAGTGAGACAATGAACGAGAATAGTCATCTCAAAGTTCCATAATGGGACTTCAAACAGTTGTTGATATCACTACAGAGATCTTTTATACAGTCTATGATCTGTTAAAAAAATATGTGACAATTTTAAGCACATCATATAAAAGGCCTTACCTGCACAGTGAACACCAGCATCATGTTCATGCCCGCAGGTCGTGCTTCTAAACCCTTTGACCGAGCATTGCTGAAGAGAATTCACGTTGTCAAAACACAAATTGCTAGTCTCCGCCACTGACCCAGTGCCTTGGCCAAAGAAAGCACCACCATGAGCTTTCACGGCACGTCCACACTCCAGCAACTCACACACCACTCCAGCTTTACTTAGAGTCCAGTCTGCATCACACACTGTGTGCCACTGGTCACCATGACGAATCTCCACTCTTCCAGAGCACTCATCAGTACTGTTAACCAAGCGGACTGCAAAGCTTTCTGTGAAGGCAAATAAACTGAAAATGTAGCCAAAGTCTGAACAGGTGTGGAAGAATAATAATAATAAAAAATGATGTAATTTAATATGCACACTATTGAAATTGAGAAGACAATATTGTTAAAATAAGAAACTAAAAAAAAATTAAACTGCTAACTTTACATTTTGGCATTTTATGGAGAAATCTAAGTTAGGATCCTATATGAAATGTAAGATAAAACAGAATTTAATGATAAACCTGTATTTTAAAGAAACTGTAAAGAAACTAGAAAACTGTCAGTGTTTAAATCGATAAAATGTACTAAGAAAAATATTAGTTTAGAGACAATAGTCTGTATACATCTGGGAACTTAGGACACCAGTTATTGGACTTTGGGGAGAGAAATGTAGTCCCATTCTTGTCTAGTATTCCAGCAGATTAACATTCCTGGATGTCATGAATCACTGTGTGACTGGCAGGATTAGGACCCAATATGTAGGACTCATGAATGGAAAATGTGAACTTAACGGCTTTAATTTCTGGGTTTAACCCCCCCCCACACACACACACACACACACACACACACAAATACAAATAATTGCCATGTTAGAGCCAAGAATGAAAAAACAAAAACAAAACAGAAATTTAGGCGAGACCAATCAGCAAGGAAGCATACTACAGAGAGGGAAAAAATAGGACCTAAACATAACACAGAACAGAGGGGCACACAGCACTACGGAGGACGTGAGAAAGGGCAAGAGGTGTATTTATACCGCTTGTAAATACACACAAGGTAATAAGGGACAGAGAAAAGAGTGGAAGCACAACTTGAAACGTATTACTTCCGGTGCCCCCATGTGCAGCAGCCTGTTACAGCAGCTCTGCTCATTCTGAGTTTCTTTCTTTCTTATCTTTTTCTTCTCGTAATTTTTTATAACTAACGTATTAGTAATTAGACTCTGCAACCATGTTCTACCGTTTTGTGCTAGTTCTGGTCGTTTTTCTTAGTTTTTTTCTACTTTTTTCACCCCTGTCTGGGGACCCAGAGCAGGGATCCTTTGTTTACAGTAAGGATCAGCTGTTAGCGCTACGTCCCTCAGCTGTACTGCCGGCGGACAGACCCGACATTCCCAGCGAGCTGAGGAGGAAAAGACGGGGGTGTCGTGCTGGGAAGGAGCGCCGTCGCCCGAGAAGGAGACGTTATCGACCATCTCTTCCCTCTGTAATTATTGGAAATGTAAGATCTTTGCCCAATAAGATGGATGAGCTCACGTCGCTAACCTGGTCACAGAGGGAGTACCGTGTTCTGGGAATCCATCCTACCGGCAATGTAGCATCATGATGCTAACGGAGTCGTGGCTAACACCGCTAACTCCGGATACGAGCGTGACACTACCAGGATTCCAGCTGCTGCAAGCGGACAGGACGAGAGAGAGCGGTAAGAGGAAAGGAGGGGGACTGGCAGTGTTTGTGAATGACAGATGGTGTAACCCTGGGCACATCACTGTAAAAGAACAACTCTGCAGCAGAGACATTGAGCTGTTAGCCGTTAGCATGCGTCCGTACTACCTGCCCCGGGAATTCTCGCATGTTATCGCGATAACAGCGTATGTCCCCCCCCCCTCCCCTCGGCCAACGCGGATGCAGCATGTGACTCTCTCCACTCTGTGGTCAGCAGACTGCAAACACTATCTCCGAGAGCCCTTCTCATAATATCAGGGGACTTTAATCATGCCTCACTGGACTCCACACTACCCACCTTCACCCAGTATGTGACCTGCCCAACCAGACACAATAAAACACTGGACTTACTGTATGCCAATGCAGAAGAGGCATACAGTTCATCACCTCTCCCTCCCCTGGGCAGATCTGATCATAACCTGGTGCACCTTGTCCCTGTGTATGAGCCCTTAGTGCGTAGGGAGCCACCAGCCGCCCGCACAGTGCAGAGATGGTCGGAGGAGAGCGAGGAGGCTCTTAAGGATTGTTTTGAGTCCACTGTGTGGGAGGTGATCTGTGACGACCACGGAGAGGACATCGACAGCCTTACTACATGCATTACTGACTATATTAATTTCTGTGTGGATAACACCGTACCTACCAGGACTGTACGGTGTTTCTCCAACAACAAACCTTGGATTACCCCAGAAATTAAAGCTGTCCTCAAGCAGAAGAGGAGGGCCTTCAAATCCAAAGACAAAGAGGAGTTGAAAAGGGTGCAGAGAGAGCTGAGGGGACTGATAAGGAATGGGAAGGACAGCTACAGGCAGAAGATGGAGAAGCAGCTTCAGCAAAATAACGTTGGTGAAGTCTGGAGAGGCCTCAGAACCATCTCAGGCCACAAACATCAGAACTCTCTGCCTGGGAGGGATGTGAGGTGGGCAGATGAACTGAATCATTTCTTCAACAGATTTGATTCAGCCATGAGGCAGTCTCCAACATCGGCTGCAGACTCACCCACCCCCACTGCTGCTGTTCCACCTCTGACACTTCACACCTCCTCTATTCACCCTGCTCACCCCTCCCCACCCCCAACAACAGCATCCAATACACACTCAACACAAGGCTCCAGCCTGTCTCTCTCAACCACCCAGGTTAGGAGGGAACTGAGGAGGATTAAAGCCAAGAAGGCAGCGGGTCCAGATGGCATCAGCTCGAGGGTCGTCAGGTCCTGCGCAGACCAACTGTGTGGGGTGATGGAGCACCTCTTCAACCTGAGCCTGAGGCTGGGACGAGTCCCACAGCTCTGGAAAACCTCCTGTGTTGTACCAGTGCCAAAGACTTCACACCCCAAGGACCTCAACAGCTACAGGCCGGTGGCTCTGACATCCCACCTGATGAAGACCCTGGAGCGGTTGGTCCTGGCTCAGCTTCGGCGCCTTGTGAGCTCATCACTGGACCCACTTCAGTTTGCCTACCAGCCTGGCATTGGAGCGGATGATGCCATCATTCACCTCCTACATCGTTCCCTCACTCACCTGGAGACCGCTGGGAGCACTGTGAGAATCATGTTCTTTGATTTCTCCAGTGCCTTCAACACCATTCTTCCCTCGGTTCTGAAGGACAAGCTGGAGAACTCTGGAGTGGACTAATAAAGGTTATCTTATCTTATCTTAGACATAATAAAGGCAAATAAACACAGTTGTTTTCTGCACACGATACAGAAAACAACAATTACCCCAGTAAAATAGGTTGACATAACCAGTGATGGGAATAACGGCGTTACAAGTAACAGCGTTACTAACGGCGTTACTTTTTTCAGTAACGAGTAATCTAACTAATTACTATTTCCATCGTTACAACGCCATTACCGTTACTAACAAGAAAATGCGGCGCGGTCGCGTTACTATTTTTCAGCAAACAGATGGCTAAAGCTGGGTTCAGCTTACCGCATCTTATATCAGTTGCACGGAAGTAGCTGTCTGCATAAGTAATCTGGGCGCTACAGCTTTAAGCAGCCATGACGGCTATCACTTTCTGGCAGACGATCACGTTTTGGCACAACACCTGGAGCTAGGGGGGTAAAACAATTGCATGAGTGCTGCTGTTTGACTGAGGAAGAATAAAGTAGTCGTGATAAGCCAATCACATGACCACTTCAAGATGGCAAAGCAACAAGGTGATATATACCAGTTTTTAAATTGTGTTGATAGGCCACGTAAAACCAGAGTCATGATAAACAATATATACGCAGCATTTTTTCCTGAATAGATTCATCACGTTTACTAAGGAAGCGCTAGCAAGCACTCTCTGCTTATGACCAAAAAAACAAGGAACAAAAAACAAAAAACAGCCCGTTCGTGTTGGTGAAAAAATGCACCATGTCGACCAATCAAAAAATGATATGGCAACATGACATTTGGTTGTTTAGGAAGAGGGAGAAGTTTTAGGAGCAGTGTTGGTCAAGTTACTTGAAAAAACTAATCAGTAACTACTGATTACTTCCCCCAAAAAGTAATCTTGTTACTTTACTGATTACTTATTTTCAAAAGTAATTAATTACTTAGTTACTTTTTAAAAACACGATTTACAACCTGAATAGGTGATAAAGCGATAGATCTTTCAGCCCAATTCTACTTTTTCTGCATAATCCATCATACAAAATGTAATCAAATGGAAAAGTCTCTTTTTAAAACTTGGTTTTATTAGTTTTAATCTTTTAACTTTATGCATCAAGCAAAAATTAAATTATATGCAACATTCTCTGACTGGAAGAAATTTGTTTAACATTTAAACCTATTTTCTGCACATTCCAGCACATAAAATAAAATATTTTTTTGTGTTTACACTCAGTCTTTCAAATAAATGCAAGTGAAACACAGCAGAGAATAAATAAAATCAAAGACTCAGCAGTCCTGTTGCTCTATTTTCACATGGGATGGCGGATGTTTGCCCTGGTGCAGGTGCCGCAGCGGTCAGTGGAAGAATCCGCGAGTTTCTCTGTGAATTTCTCAGTCCGTGGTAGCGTACTCGGCGCTTGCTCGAAAGTTAAGGGGTTTTTTCGCTGTAAAAAGAAGTTTTCTTCCCACACAGTGAACAGTGGACGCTAATGTTTTTGTCACTTTTTACGGAATCTGACTCAAAGTAAGGTCAGTACTTCCACGCTTTAAACGCTGCACGCTCATACTCTCTCCGCACTCGATATATTATCCATTGTTGATCTGCACACAGCTGTTGCCACGAACGTCGCATTCGCTTACGTCATTGTCATGAGACACTCTCGCAAAAAAATCACGGTTTTAGTAACGCAGTAACGCAGCGTGCTTACGGGAAAGTAACAATAATCTAATTACTGTTTTTGCAATAGTAATCCCTTACTTTACTCGTTACTTGAAAAAAGCAATCGGATTACCCATCTCTGGGTAGAGAGAGAGAGAGAGAGAGAGAGAGAGAGAGAGAGAGAAAGACAGAAAAAGAGAGAGCGAGTTTTGAGATGTGAGAGATTTGTGACGTTTAGCGTGTTTGGAGTGTGTAGTTAATGTGTTGTCTTGTGTAGTTAGTGTGTAGTGTTGTGGATAGTTTTGTGTTGTGTGTCAGAACAATGAGGCGACTGCTGTCTCCAGGTAGAAACCTGTCAGACCTGCAGGTATCAGGCTGTCATGTTCTCCTTTATAATGAACAGAAATTATTTTTTTGGAGTGGCACAAATCATTTTTGTGGCATCTTACTGAATGTAGAACACCTGATTGTTCTGTAAATAGTTTGGGTAAGGGTATGTTGGGATTCAGAGATTCTTTTATTGCTGCCATATACTCTGCCTTATGATAAATGCATTAATAACATGTTCTACAGTATTATTTTATCAGTAATATTGTTTACAGGGTTCATATTGCATTGAATATGTTTGTCATCTAGGGCTGCCACGATTAGTCGACTAGTCACGATTACGTCGACTATCAAAATCGTCGACAACTAATTTAATAGTCGACGCGTCGTTTGAAGCTTTGTAAGATCCCAAAAGATGCAGGAATAAGTAGTAGGATTTAAGAGTGTAATAACGGACTGAAACAGAAGATGGCAGCACTGCATGTACAAGGATGCCAGCTGCCGTTAAACCCCGAAGAAGAAGAAACTGTCCCAGAATTCATAGCGCAGCTCAGCTCAGTTTCCAACAATGGTGGCAGCTAGTTAGTTTTAATGTTACTGTTATTATTCTTTCTGGGTCACAAAATAAACGTTTAACATATTTTCAGGCGAGAATGTAACTGTGTAAACTTCAAATATCTGCTCAGTTTATCAAGACACCACATATTTGCAAAAGCGCTCCGACGTTTTCGGAGACGTCTGTTACCCACTAGCTCCATAGCTAGCCGGGGGCAAGGCTCACTAGAGCCGGTGAGAACACCGGACTCCCGGCAAATCTTTCGCTACCAGTGTTGGTCAAGTTACTTGAAAAAAGTAATCAGTTACTAATTACTGATTACTTCCCCCAAAAAGTAATCCCGTTACTTTACTGATTACTTATTTTCAAAAGTAATCAATTACTTAGTTACTTAGTTACTTTTTAAAAACACGATTTACAACCTGAATAGGTGATAAAGTGATAGATCTTTCAGCCCAATTCTACTTTTTCTGCATAATCCATCATACAAAATGTAATCAAATGGAAACGTCTCTTTTTAAAACTTTAAACTTTAAATCTTTTAACTTTATGCATCAAGCAAAAATTAAATTATATGCAACATTCTCTGACTGGAAGAAATTTGTTTAACATTTAAACCTATTTTCTGCACATTCCAGCACATAAAATAAAATATTTTTTTGTGTTTACACTCACTCTTTCAAATAGATGCAAGTAAAACACAGCAGAAAATAAATAAAATCAAAGACTAGCGGTCCTGTTGCTCTATTTTCACCTGTAAAGCAGGACTGGGGTAGGCGGAGGAGGTTTACCCTGGTGCAGGTGTGCTGCAGCGGTCAGTGGAAGAATCCGCGAGTTTCTCTGTGAATTTCACATTACGTCGTAGTACACTCGGTGCTTGCTTGGACGTTTAGGGGGTTTTTTCGCTGTAAAAAGAAGTTTTCTTCCCACGCACAACGGACACTAATGTTTTTGTCACTTTTTATGGAATCAAACTCAAAATAAGGTCAGTATTTCCACGCTTTAAACGCTGCATGCTACACTCTGTCCCGCACTCGATATATTATGATCTGCACACAGCTGTTGTCACGAACGTCGCACTCGCTTACGTCACTGTCATGAGACGTTCTCGCAAAAAATCACGGTTTTAGTAACGCAGTAACGCAGCGTTCCTACGTGAAAGTAACGGTAATCTAATTACCGTTTTTGCAATAGTAATCCCTTACATTACTCGTTACTTGAAAAAAGTAATCAGATTACAGTAACGCGTTACAAGTAACGCGTTACTGCCCATCTCTGTTCGCTACTCAGGTTAAACATGATATATAAGCCACTTAGATAACTTAAAAATGTTATTGTTTGGCTTTTTTCAGTATTTTATTTGTTCATGAGTAAATCGGTTTGGCTGAAAGTTATAGTTTTTACACAGCTGAATAAACGTCAAGCAGACACCTGATTATCAGAAGTGTGAGATGCTCGAGAATATACTCCGGTGTCCTGTTATATTTTAGATAGCAAGGAGCAGACGGCTGCGTTTATTAAACTCCACCAAAACAATCTGCAAATTTCATTTAAATTTAATAAACTATCATCTTGTCTTCATTTTTAGTTAGCACATACCTTAAACACTTAAAGTTGTAAGCTAATGATAGTTGTATAAGAGCAGACGCATGCTGGTGCAATAAGCTGTACGTTTTACGTTCAATGGATGCATGATCTGATTAGTCGACTAATCGCAAAAATAATCGGTGACTAGTCGACTATCAAAATAATCGTTTGTGGCAGCCCTATTGTCATCACATTCATTCTATTCACAGGTTGAGTTCATTCTATACACAATGCATAACTGTGCTTGTTTAGAGTTGATGTTCTATCCAAGAGGGTTTTAAGCTTCACTGGTGAGAGTGTCCAGGTGATACATGTTGAGGGAAGATGAGAACATAGCAGGTTAATTGCATGCATGCTTACAATACACATAAATCTAGTAGCAGGCCTGAGCGAAGGCCCAAGTGTCTTCTGCTTCTTATTTGAGACCTGCGCCAATTCAGTCTACTTAGTGATTGAGGACGAGGGTCCATTATTAGCCCTTAGAGGCCCTGAAGCTTGAAGTTATTACCTTAAAAGGAAGGTGTTATCAAAAAGAGAAGTTATATGTCTGTTCATAGTTATTAGAGATGTACAAGATGTACCCTTGTCTGTAAACAATGACTGGACATAATGTATTTTTGACCTGTATTGACGTGTATGTGGGGGTGTGATCCTCTATGCTATAAAACCAGAACTCAGTGTATTTTTGTCAGAGCAAATAAGCCATATGCTGACAGTTGTTCTCCGTTGTCAATAAACTCATCGTTTGATTGTACTTTTCTGGGCCTCCGTCGTTTGTTGTCTGGTCTACAGTTGATCGATCTCGCTTCAGGTAAATGGGTGCAAATAACTTTGTTGTTTGCAAAGCTTGTGCATACGATTTTTAAAATTGACTGTTTATATTTGCATTTAAAGTTATGAAATATGATTCAATAAACATGTTTGTGGTTGTTTCAGTAAAAAATATAACTTTTTCTACCCGCATTTTGTTTTTTGTCTGATTTTAGATCAATTGTGTTAATACAGTATGTCAGAACTAGAAAGCGAAAATTTCAGAAGAAATTTTATGTGTGCCTATGCCGCTGCTAATCACTGTAGTTTGCCATTCATACGGCTACAGAGAGCAAAACTCAGAAGAGCAGCCATTCTCCACCATGAACTATGGTAAAAACAAACACCGCTCACGCTTCACAGATGACAGCTTACAGTTTTGTGTAAAGATGAAGTTACTTTGTACAGCGCCGATTTGCAGACGCTGTGCACACAGGTTCATGAGCAGAAGTCCCATTGTACCACGGCAGACCCGACAATGTTTGCATGAACACACTTTGAAGCATTACATTATAGACCACTTTTCACACATGCATTCACTTTTTGTTTTTTGTTATTTTTACACAGTGTTCTGAATTATGAACAATGGTCTACAGCCAATCCTGTGTATTATTATACAAACTTTGGTTGTGAGATTCAGATAACTATTTAATAAAAGCTAAATATTTTATATGAGAGTAAGAAAGAAAAGTATATCTTTGTGTCCACCTTTCTCTGTTAATGCCCTAGCTCCCCCCCCCCCCAAAAGCTTTGCTAGATCCGCCCCTGCACAGTTACCAGCTGTCAGCTACACAAAAAAGGAGCTTGGTCTTTGTCTCTCAGAAACAACTCATAACTTCCCTTCAACTCATTCATGTCACCTATAGTGTAAACCTGTTTCTCCATCACCAGTTCAGCTCTGATGATTCAGTAAGGACATCTCCTGATTTCATCTTCATGCTCCAGCAAACATCAGCTGATACTAGAAATTAAAATCAAAAGAATTCTAACAACAGCTGATCAAGCTTAAACATGCTGCTGTTGTTTAGCGCGATAAATAAGAGCGAACAGCCGATCATTGATCAGTTTCATGATTGACGTTTCAACACGCGAGAGAATGACAGGGGAGGCTTCGTAACGACAGAATAAATCATAATGTTTTCTCTGAATGTGGGACGATTCCGTTTGTACGGCAGGGCAACTCTATGAACTAACCCTAATGAATAAAATAAAGTCCAACGTCAGTAACTTAGTGCGCACACAGCTGTATATAAACTCCGTGGCATTACGATTGTAAAAGGTCAACGAAAATAAATTACACCTAAACTCGGTTTATATCTGACCCAAATAGAGTGCAGTTGATAACTTCTTACCTGAAATTCAGTTCACCTCACGCTCCTGCCTTCGGTTTCCAGCATCATCTGCCCATATAAACGAAAATAAGTCCAGCTAAAACACATACTGTCGGCGAGCGACCGGGTGCTGACACGAGTTTCACCCGCCTCAATATAAGCCAAGCCTGGGTGCTTTTTCACGAAGGGTCGCTAGCGGCGCGAGCTAACTATGCTAGCGGCGCTAGCTAGCTAGCTAGCCGGCTATCAGCAACACATAAGAGAACTGCTGCTAAATAAACTACACCTAAACTCGGTTTATATCTGACCCAAATAGAGTGCAGGTCATAACTTCTTACCTGAAATTCAGTTCACCTCACGCTCCTGCCTTTGCTTTCCCTGATCCACGATTGACCTCCGCGTTAGCAAACACTGGTCGATCAGCGGTCGCGGCATGTCCTTTCTGTCATACACCGGTGGATAGCTGCCCACTGTTGTAGCTCCGCATTATAGCACCACCAAACAACTCAGTTATTTTTTCCACATCCAGCTGTAACTCCGATTCTGTGCGAGCATTTGCGAGAGACCGGGGAGGTGAAAGGAGAGAGAGAGTCCCCTCGCTGTCCATTTGCAGCCAAGTGCGGCAGCTAGCTAGGTAGCCGGCTAGCTGTCAGGCAGGACCGAGGTCGTCAGAGCATTGTCGCTAATATGGGATGTCTTGATAAAACAAGCACATATTTGAAGTTTACACACCTACATTCTCGCCTGAAAATATCTTAAAAGTTTATTTTGTGACCTAGAAACACTAATAAAAGACATATAAAACGAAGTGGTGGCCGCCATTGTTTAACTCGGCAGAGGTGTGCTATGAATTGTGGGATATGGAGTTTTCCACCAAGCATAGAAGCCATTGTGTTTACCGTAACTATTCAATGGTTCGCGCAACCTTAAAACCTCCAATGGTTCCTGAAAGCAGCGAGGGTGCGCGCGCCATTGATATTGTCGTCATTACGGTATCCAAATAAGGGTAGACAGGCTGTACCACTCCCGGCATACCACTAGAGAGAACCAACACACCACAAATGAAGTTTGAAATTTGTTTCAATGGGACCAAAAGATGGCGCCAACACACCACAAATGAAGTCTGTTTATTTGGCGCCAAAAGATGAATTGGCCTAAATTTGCACTAAAATTAAATATTTCAAAAACTATAAAAGTTATAAACACCAAAAGTCACACCATACTAGCCAGCTCCAGCCGCACAAAATGATGTAACATATGTACCCTATTGTCAAAACTGTTCGGCAGAGGAGCGCGGGAAAATTTTCACTAAAATATTAATATTTAAAAACCTATAAAATTCATAAACACCAAAAGTCATAGCACACCATTCCAGATCCGGCCGCACAAAATGAGGTAACATATATGAAGCTTTTCTCAAAACTGCGGGGCGTGATACGTAAATCCGACGAATAGTAATATGTGTGCCTCTTGGCATAGGCACACATAATAATAAATCCGACGAATAGTAATATGTGTGCCTCTTGGCATAGGCACACATAATTAGAGATGGCACGATACCACTTTTTTATGTCCGATACCGATACCGATATCATAAATTTGGATATCTGCCGATACCGATATGAATCCGATATTGTGTGTTTTTTAATCAATAAAACTGTTTTTTTTAATATCTTGCTGCATTTTGTATAAGTTCATACTCAAGTTTAAATAAACAACAACACTAAAGCTATTCTGTTATACCTGTATGTAAAAAATACACTGCGCCCAAAATATTTCATAGTTCAGCAACACTGATCAATCTAATAAACTTAAAACTTACTCCATCCTCCCTATTCTGGTATTTTAAAGAGTACTTAGCAGAAATATTAAACAACCTAACTAATAGGGTTGAAAAATCCCAGCAAAAAAAAAAAAAAGGGAACCACCGCCCACCCTCCATCTCATGATGCTTAATCAACATAATCAACTTTAATTTGATGCAGTATGAAAAAAAATGCACAGAAATAAATTATTTTTCAAGAATAATTAAATAGATTCAACATCTTTCTTCAACAGAATTGCAGACTGCACAGATGGTACCTTCCCAAAGGAAAAAGTACTATAGCTTACTAGGGTATATAGACTTAACAGTTACTATATACAGTAATGGACTTCTATACATTTTACATCAGATTAAACTTTGGGTGTAAGATTCAGATAATTATTTATTAAAAGCTAGACATTTTAAATGAGAATAAGAAAGAAAGTATGTCTTTGTGCCCCCTTTTCCCTGTTCATGCCCTATCGGCCCCCCTGGCTGCACTTTGCTAGATCCGCCCCTGCACAGTTACCAGCCGTCAGCTACGTAGAAAAGGATCCTGGTGTAGAAAGTAATATTAAATAAATTCTAACAACAGCTTATCAAGCTTAAACGTGCTGCTGTTGTTCAGCCGCTGGTTTCCTCTTTCTGGTGCAAAGTGGGCCAAAAACAAACAAGAGAGACGGACTCGCGACAGAAAAGCCGATCAGCTGATCATTGATCAGTTTCATGATTGAAGTAGCAGCAGGAGAGGGAGGGAGAGAGAGAGAGAGGCAGATGCTCCATATATCGGTGGTTAAGCTTAACATGGGAACGCTTTACAAACATTCAGAGATGAACTTACACACTTGCTTTACTTCTCTCTGGGATAACTTCCTCGGAGATGAAATGCTGGTTTGCTAGCGAGGCTACAAATACACACAGCCGCTCTATCACGTGAGCACACTGCTCCGACGTGCTACGGTTATGAGCCGAGTTACGCCGTGTCGCAAGTTTTGTGAGGTGTTTTTTTGATATTTAATGGATCGGATTACATTTTTTATTTCTCGCCGATATCCGATCCAGTAATTTACGTCAGTATCGGACCGATACCGATACCTAATATCGGATCGGTCCATCTCTAGTACAAATACACAAATATTCAGCATAAAACCATTAATCACCTTTTTTTTCAGGGATGGATTATTATTTTTATTCTTAAGTTCCAGATTTGACTTTTTATTCCAATGGATACGTTCCCAGCACCAGGTGG